>NW_021513373.1:0-272 GCF_001605985.2 Dendrobium catenatum | reverse complement strand
CCCTTCCTTAGACCCAAAGCTAGGTATTTCCTACTTTAGTTTCCGATTAATTTTCCTATTTGGAGTAAGTCTTCTATCAGCATCCTATAGGCCTAAGGTTGGATGAAGCCCTTCCTTAGACCCAAGGCTAGGTATTCCCTTCCTTGGTTTCCAGTTAATCCGTCTACTAGGAGTAAGTCTTCTATCAGCATCCTATAGACCTAAGGTTGGGTGATGCCCTTCGTTAGACCCAAATCTAGGTATTCCATACTTTGGTTTCCAGTTAATTTGCC
>NW_021513372.1:0-280 GCF_001605985.2 Dendrobium catenatum | reverse complement strand
CTTTTAGAGATGCTCTTTGAGGTAACATTTCTTCCTTCCGCGATTTAAAGATTTCTACTCATTGTGGGATGCCTTCCTTATAGATTTTTGAGGCTGAGGTTCTTTCTCTTACCGTTCTGTTTGAGTTCATATTGGTTGGGAAGTTTTCATCCCACTGACTATCCCTTGAAACTATTTGGAAATTTTGCTTAAATCTTAAACTCAACGGTGATTTCTCTATTACAGTGCTCAATGCTAAGAATGTCTTGATTAAATTAGTGAACGATTTAGATTACTGTCG
>NW_021513371.1:0-262 GCF_001605985.2 Dendrobium catenatum | reverse complement strand
CTTAACATCCCTAACGAACTTTCAAGTGGTATCAGATCGGGATTCATAAAAGCTGAGTTTGAAAACTTTTTGAATTTTGATCCATGGCTAACCTTCGAAATCATAACACTACGAAAGGTTATTCAATTACACGACCTCCCTTGTTTGACAACTTACCCTTTGATTTCTGGAAAACTCGCATGTCAATATTTTTACAATCTTTTGATTATCGCATGTGGATGCTTATCAAAGAAGGTTACTCTCCACCTTCTCGTGAAATTAA
>NW_021513370.1:0-367 GCF_001605985.2 Dendrobium catenatum | reverse complement strand
CCATGAAAGAAGAGTTAAAATCAATGGATCATAATAACGTCTGGGACATCGTTGAATTGCCTGAAGGTTCTAAAAGAGTTGGGTGTAAGTGGATCTTTAAGACCAAACGCGACTCAAAAGGCAATATTGAACGATATAAGGCTAGACTTTGCCAAAGGTTTTACTCAGAAAGATGGTGTTGACTACAAAGAGACCTTTGCTCCAGTTTCTAAGGACTCATTAAGAATTATTATAGCGATAGTAGCTCATTATGATTTAGAGTTACATCAAATGGATGTGAAAACAGTCTTTCTTAATGGGGATTTAGAGGAAGAAGTTTATATGGATCATCCTGAAGGATTTTCAGTTGAAGGAAAGGAACACATGG
>NW_021513369.1:0-4547 GCF_001605985.2 Dendrobium catenatum | reverse complement strand
GACGGTTCCTTTTCCCCCAGATCCATGAAGAAGGGAGAAGTCAGTTGATTCTTCCGAAGAACCGGAAGCGAAGCGCTATGCCGGGGCGAGGGGACGGGAAAAGAAACTGCTCCGAAGAAAGAGATTGGGGTTCCCAATGCTTCTCCACGCCCAACGAGATGCGCCAACCTCGGGATGCTTTACTCCTAACCCCACGAAGGTTCCGAGACGGAGCTTAACCTGAGTCACGTTAAGAACGGCGAGATCTACGTATTACAACACGGCGCACGATTTCCATGTGATAGTTTCATTCGACCTCGTTGATGGAGGACATAGCTTAACGATCATACGGCTTCTGATCATAGACACTAGGCATGTTATGAAATTAGGACATTGCACAATGATCCGAACACTTTGTCGCATCTCTTCGATACGGATACAGTAACGATCATAGCGATCTCCTCTGGTACCTACTGGTACGTCAGGATCCAATTGGTCATAAACATCGTAAGGTGCTGCTCTTCGCGAATCCCAGCATACCCCAGGTTGGGATGGGTAGGCCCACCACTTCCTATCACAAGCTACGGTCGGAGGTCTACAGTACTGAGAAGGGGCGCGCTGTCGGGCTCCTTCCCCCCCAAAAAAACAAACTGTACGTGGGAGTTTCCCTTCATACGGCTCGAATCATTCTCAGATGCCCCGAGAGGCATCCTTTCCTTAATTCCCTTTGGGGGTGGTTCACGCGCGCGCAAACGAGCACCGGCCGCAAAAGCAAGGAACTATGACCAATAGAGTCAGACACAGAGCGTCATCCTTTTTTTTCTTTTGACCCGAATGTATTTGTAAGTCAAATACATTCTCTTTGAGGAGTTTCTTTCTCTGAGGGTGCGGGACGCTCGCGGAGTCCGTGCCTTCCGTACCAAGTCGTTAGATCCCGCTCCTAAACATCAGGGAGGGATAGGGGGAAGGGGGCCGGGCCTATCATATAAAGAGGGTTGTAGAAAGAGAACCCGGCCACCTATTTTCATTCGACGTTCCGGGGCGCCCGATTCGATCGACGAATTCGGCGAGCTGATCTGCTTTGATCTAGGAGAAAGCCCAGTCAGCCACCTTTTCGGTGCAGGTCACGTGACCTACAGCTCGTCGCTTTTTGAGACTTCCTCTACCCACATCTCTATGTGCCCGCAGCACTTCCATATGGAGAAAGATGGGCTTACCATGTTCCATCAATAGCACCTAACCTATGCCGATTTTGGCGGACCGTGCTCCACCCCGGTGAACTCATGCGGTTCCGACGTGCCCAGAGGCCAGAGGCGAATCCGTTCACGGTCCGTAGGACCAACACCATTCGAAGGTGGATGGCCCGCCCAGAATAGGAATCTTTGACTGGGCTTACACACATTCGCTCACTTACGCTGTCCCCCCTCAGCTCACCCTAGCCCCGGGTACGTCGTCTCCAAGGCTTCACACAAAATATTCACTGACAACATATGCATGCTTTAGTAGGGTCAGGCAGAACCGTTGTTGCCTGATGGGAACTTCCCCCATATTGCTATCAATGTCTTCATGTCGCACGACCTCTTAACATTACACCACTGAATCCCCAATCCTTTGCTTGCTGTGCAGTGACAGTACCAATATCCACTAATCTAAGTTTCCAGATACGGTTGCCAGTTGGCATCTCTTCTAATTCGTCGATACGAGAAGCAAATTGTTGTGTGGAGGAATCAATATCTCGACATAAGCCAAGAGGCAGATCTTGTGCCACTCCACCAGGTCGTATGAAACTGGCATGCATCCTGGCTCCCGGGACTCTTTCATAGAATTCCAACAATTTCTCCCGCTCCTCAAAAGCCCAAAGGAACGGAGTTGATGCTCCCACATCCATAGCATGAGTAGTTGAAGCAAGTGAATGATTTGAAATTCGAGTTATTTCACGGAATAACACTCGTATATATTGAGCTCGTAATGGTACCTCGCAATTCAAAAGTCTCTCTACGGCTGAAGAATGAGCGTGTTCTTGGGCCATCGTAGAAACATAGATAGGGTCGACGACGGAACGAACAACGAAACTTGACGACAGCTTTTTCGTACACGTTCACTTGCATCACATACACAAGTGCTCTCTGAACCGTGCAATAAGGTCACCCATCACACGGCTCTACCACTGGAGTGACCTTAGCCCCGGGCCATGCTATTCCATGATATTGGAAAAATGGCAGCGTAACTACTTCTCATAATCGTCTTTCAAGCTTTAGCCTTTTGAATATGAGTGGGGCTCCTAGGTGGCGCGTTCGTGGAGCCAAACCGAAGGCGCTAGAAAAGGAAGGAAGGTTGGGTGCTTGTGGGGCGAGGGAAGCTTGTCTTTGCTCGAATAGGAGGGGGCTTAGCTCTGGATCCCGCCTGCTTGCAGAAATGAATGGATCTTAAGGGGGCTGGGTTCTCTTTCCGGGCCTAAGCAGGAGGTGAAGTGAAGGCCAGAAGAAGAAGAGAAGTGCGCCTTCCCGGTCAGGAAGAGGCGCTAGAAGGTGCTGTCATCTATCTCGACCAGGCGTTGGAAATCAAGACCGGCTCAGAGAATCACTGGCGTGGTTTCTCCCCCCCATCGTTTCGCCAACAAAGAAGTCATCCTTGACGATTGACCATTCCTTCCCTACCTTAAGCCTCTCTTCGCCATTCGAAGTACTTACCTGACTAGCGCCTTCCTTTTTTTAGAACATACCAACCTTTCCAATCACTTTGAAAAAAGAATGTTCAAAAATTCGTCTTTTCTCGGCCCCAAGGGAGTTTACTCGACCCATTCTCCAGTCTCCCGCACTGCTCAAGTGTGCGACTCCGTATGAGGACCTCCTTCCCTTTTGCTCTGCCCACTCTCCCGTGAACACGGTTATCAAAGCTACTACAGAGGTGGGCAGCAGGTACCACGAGCCCTCTGTCCCACACATCTCATCTATAAAGAAAAGAAGCAAGTGTAGTTCACCGGTTCCACCGAATGCTCCTATCTCTCGGCAAAGATCGTGTGAGTGTGCAGTTATGCTTCGGATGCTTCGCCATGGAATAGATCGACCCAGTTCCCGTTCTTTTCTGGTGTACTCGCTTTGTATCTCCGACACACAAGGAAGGACGCGGTGGGAAGGAAGCAGCCCTAGCCTCTGTCCGGCCGATCATTCCGCTGGCATCTTGCATTCACGCCCCCGTTTGACTGCCGCTCGGGGATGTAGTTGTAGATACGTGAGTCTGAGTGGGTCGTTGGCTCCACCTGTGATCTCCTTCTACGACATGCTGTTGTCGTCGCCATCTTCAATATGTCACTTAGTCATATCTGCCTCGCTGCGGGTCAGCACCTCCGAAAGAAACGGAGGATTTCATTCAGTGACTCCGCGATCGCCCTCTGAACGATCAGAATAAGGTAAAGCTTGAAGATAAGTTTTGTACTCTATTAATTTCTCAGTCCCTCTAGTCGGGTGGGCGCCGGCTGGTCTTTCGGCCGGATCCCCCTGAAAACCGTACGTGCGGGTCTCCCCGCATGCGGCTCACGCCATTCGAGGTGGCCCAGCCCAGCATTCATTCGCAAATCCTTTAGTGAAATGCTCCGCGCCTCGGAAGCTAATTCGCGTGTAGGCAGCGCTGTCTGTCTACCGTTTACTCTATCTATTCATTGATCCATTGGCTTGCTCCCTCCCCCTCTTTCCAAGAATGAATGAGCCGCTCGGACCTTCCATTTCCGTCAAATGACCCGGCCTCCCCTGGCTCTTCCACCGTCCGGGCTCCCTTTCCTCCCTATGCTCCCCCGGCGCAGGCCTACCACGCTTCGCGCCTGCGGCGTTTTCGCCAGACGGTCTTTTGCCAGTAGTGCCATCCTCCCCGCAGGCTGTCTGTATGGGTGGGTTGTCCCTTGCTGCTACGTTCTGTTAGGCGCTATGGATTACAGGAAATTCAGTGGTTTACTTGGACAGCAGGCGGGTTACACGTTCCACTGTGCCGAGATGTGAGGTGCAGGTGGTGATGATCACCCCGAGGTATGCGCTAGCGCCCTTGACGGGCACTCCAGGACCCGCCAACGCTCGTGAAAACCCAGGTAGGTCGGTCTCATCCGACCGGATGTGTGGATAACGAGGCCACCTTCACAACCTTCTCCCTTCTATCCCTATCCAAATGTAGGGCGGTTCGCTTGAGTTGCTCAACCGCCCCTTTGCCCGGTGCTCATGACGCGCTACGGAACCTCCACCGTGCCGGGGGACCGAGCAGGGCATAGCTAGCGGCATAGGAGCCTACTCAGCGTCAGCGGCTTCGTGCCGCACTGGAGTAATCCAATATGTGGTTCCGCACGTTCCACCACTTCTCCATTCATTTCCAATACTGATCGTGAAACACCATGAGCAGCAGGATGTTGAGGTCCGGAATTCAAAGTGAAATTCTTGATTTGCCCGTTCCTAGTCGTCATGGGAAAGAAAGGTTGCGTAGCAAAGAAAGAAGAAAGATATTATTCCCCTAGAGCTTGTCCAGTACCACCAGTACTCAAAATGCATCTCCTTCGCTTAGCGCGTCTACCTGGCGCTTTTTGCCGC
>NW_021513368.1:0-392 GCF_001605985.2 Dendrobium catenatum | reverse complement strand
GGATCCCACTCTATTGTTGGCAGAAACTGAAGTGAAAGAGAACATGTTACTGCATAAAGAACAAGTTTTGCTGAAGGCCAAAGGTGAAGAGAAGGTTGCTGTCGAGGATATGTGGTATCTAGACTCTGGGGCTAGTAACCACATGACAGGTGACAAGGAGAAATTTATTGATCTTAATGAAGAAGTGTATGGGAAGGTGAAACTTGGTGATGGGTCTTTGGTTAAGATCCAAGGAAAAGGGACCGTGCTGTTGCAGTGCAAAACAGGAGACCACAAAAGGCTAAGTGATGTTTATTACATTCCTATGTTGTGTAATAACATTATTAGTCTTGGACAACTAACAAAACAAGGGTGTAAGGCTGTTATGCAAGGTGAGCAACTATTTTTATTTG
>NW_021513367.1:278967-307006 GCF_001605985.2 Dendrobium catenatum | reverse complement strand
CGGGTACGTGGAATCCACGTAGGCACGTGGGGGGAGATTAGGGGAAGGCAGCGGTTCTAAATATAAATTGATGGAGAAGCGCTGTTTTAGGAAGTTTATTATTTGTCCTTTATGATTAGCATTTTGTATAATTTAGGGATATGTGGGAGGGGAATTTGGATCTTCATCTTGAATTGAGTTTCTCTTTGAGTTCTAGGTTTGTTTTGGGCTCTTGGCTTCGCGCGAAATTTGGAGAGGTTACGTTCTTCTCTTCGAAATCGAAGAAATCAAATTGTATCTTTGCCAATTTTATTCGTCTACCTAATAATACTAGCTTTGCTTGCATTGGATCTCAGTTTTCCCGGCGTTTCCTCACTGTTTTCCTGTTTGGTACCGCCTGCACTTTTTTTTGAATTTCAAACAATTTTCTCAGAAAAAATACTATTTATATCCAATTCAGTCACATTTTCCAACACTCTCTCTTCTCAATATGGTACCCAAGGTGTAAAAAATTTATTTTGCCCACGACCTCCTTAATGGAAAACTCCTCTTATATAATAGCAGCCTTAACATAAAAAAAAAAAATTGTTTACAATATGTTTACTTTTTGGTGCAAGAAGCATTGCTTTTATTTTCCTTTCTCAGTTAATGCTACAGTCCCCAGGAAAATTCACATTTAGAATATTGATTCTTAATACAGGTGTCCAACCTTATGAATTTCCTTAGAGTGAGCCATATGATCAAACATCAACCTTCGAAACAAAAGTATTTAAAAAAAAATTCATTTTTAAGTGTGGAATTATCAAGGTAAAATAAAATAGTAGCAAGCTAAAATCTATTTCACCCTCACTTCCAAAATAATGGACCAAGGGTAGCAAGGCATCGAAATACTCCTCATCAAACTCTAAAGGACATCAATGGTTTTCTGTCATCATCTACCACTCTTTACACAACTTCCAAAGGCTCCTCTCAATGCGTGTTTCCATTAATACTCAAATCGGCATTATCGATTGGCACTTTTATGTATATAGTTTATTAAACCCGCTCTTCAACTGAAATTTTGTCATAACAGGTCCTGGCATGCCTAACTACGCATTTTCATAATCAATTTCATCTCCTAGACACATTATGTTCCTTTCATCAGCTACTCCTCAAATGACTTCATATCTACCTCTTTAAAGTGGATTGTGTTATTTACTCTTCAAATGCTTTATAACTTTAATTCTTAAACCAACTTGTGTGCTTTCATCACTTATGGAACTTTCATCACCCACCCCTCCATTAGTTATCATCACCAGGCACCTCACCCAACTTTATTTCCTTACTTATGATGCCAGATAAAGGAAAATTAGATTTTACTATTTTGGATTTGGGCCATACTTATTGTTAGTATTTCCATTGACTTATTTTGGTTCTTATATAGATTTATGGTTTGCTATGAAGTATGCAAATAGATTGCAACTACATTGCTCTGGTAAATGAACAGATCACAAGGTATATGGTGAATGCCACTAATCAGTAGATGTATCTCTCTCCTTGTTTGAATTTTCTCCCTAATACCTTATTTTAGTGCTATGCACTCCCCCATTTTTCTCTCTTCATTTCTCTCATCCGTCTAAAACTAGATAAGAAGGAGGTCTTCTACTGTTTCCACCCAATATACGCTACATAGATTACGTAAGAGAGAGAGGAGATTCGGAACCACCGGAGAGCGTGGTTGAATTCCCTGAGAATTCAGCAAGATCTTCGTGACTCCGGGAAAAAAGAGAAGAGGTGAATTGTGAGTACCGGATGAAGAGAGGAAAGATAAATGAAAAGATAGATCAAGAGTTCCAGTCATTCGACCCAGGAAAATTAGTGAAAAGATTTTAGAGTTTGTTAACCTTTAATCAAACTGTAAAATTACCTTGGAGTATTAGGAAGCATCAGGTATGCTCAGAGTATCGAGAAAAATGTTGTCACAAACTGAAGAGACCAGAATGACTGAGGAGGTGAATAGCGTTCGCGATGGAGTTATGAATCTGCACTTAACCAAACAATCATGTTGAATTGAGAGATTGGCCTACACCGGGCGATGTGATACAGACCAATAAGCATTCATCCAATGTGCTTAAAATACCCCAAGAGGCACAAAGTATGATGAAGACACATATGAAGAAGGAACTAACTTACTTTGTGATGAATGCCTCAATCACCTCTCAATCATCCCAGAAGGGGCGGAACTCTTCTGAAATAATTTCAACTCTTTATAATCATCATTCAAGCTCAAACACTCTGTAGAGTTGACTGCATCAGAATGAAACTTATCCGTAACCAAATCCTAAGATCATCTTATTTACCTTTTGTGTTAAAGTTAATTGCACATAAAAACTATGTGCATTGTTGCCTAAAAAAGAAATGCATTCTAAAAATGAATGTAATATTAATAATCACATAATTGATGGAGTCTGGTTTAGGATGGATTGTAGAGAGGTAATTATAATGAATATTGACCCGGTATAAATTCATTTATTTTAAAATAATAGAAGGATGAGAAAGTGAGTAAATGTGCAAAATTGACGAAAGAGTAGTAGTGTCCACCGAGCGAGGGTTGGCCGATGGTTAAAATGATATCTGACTTAGGACTAAGTGCCAGTCTCATAGAGCCACTCTCTTAGGCCAGAAGGATCGCGGCAAGATGAGCATGGGGAATGACCCGACGTCGGTAGCTGAAGTTGCGGCAACGACGGGTGTCTCGTGATGTGCATTATGCCCAACTCGAAGGTGACCTGGGTCATTTCCGCCAACAAACAAGCGTTCAAACTGTGCGTGGGATTTTTGGAGGCCAGGCCTAGGCCAGATGGGTAGAATAGGGAAAGCGCAGCAACAGCCTAAGGTGATAGGGCAGTTTATGCGACAAATGAGAAGCGGTGAGGAAAAGACAATATGGATTGGCCCCATTGGCAATGAGTTTTGCGTAGCTGTATCCTCTGAAAAAATTCCCGAGAATTATGAGGGAATTCCAAATACATCTGTGAATTTGAATCTCCCTAAAGCGTTGAATCTCAGATTACTTAAAATTTTACTGTGTATTGCATTCCTGTGCTCTTTCAAACCTATTTGAAAAACAGGACCGGAAAGAAGGAGATTTATTTTCAAAACACCCCTGCGAAGATAGTATCCTGTGAATACTTTACACTCCTAATGTAGCCCAACCAAACAGCCCTATATAAGACTCAATGCAAATAATTATGTAATCCACACAGACTCCCACAAATGAGTGTGAGACGAATATTTGAGATGCAAGGAGAAACAATTGTGTCAGTTTCTTTGTGTGATATGCCAAAAACTTACATAGAACATTAAATGCTCCCTAATTTCACGGTAATGTCAAACTATAAGAGTAGTTTTGGTTTATTTAGAGGTGGTATAGTTGAGGTTCCAGGAGTGTCGAGTATGCAGCTTAGCTTAGCATTGATTAAGCGCACAAACGACAAAAAGTACAATTTTCCTAAGCTAGCCTTAGCCATTAAGGTAGCCATTGCCTCTACGTATACTAAGCACGAGTTAAACTAAGAATGCACCAATCATTAGTTTGTTTACCACAGCATTACAAAATTCCTACTTCAAGCATTCACTTTGAATGGTCTACTTCTACATAAGCTTTATATATCTAGGCTCCAAGCCAAAATATATTTCTATTGAGTTCGATAAAAGAATCGCATAAATTTGATGGTATGTTTGACCTTTCGTCATGATATTTGCAAATTGGCTCGACGATGCTACAAGGCTCAAACTATTCCACATTTGAGATGAACCCAGTGGGAGATGAAGGGGAGTGAATGCAAAGTAAGTTACCCGAGGAGAATGAGAGAGAAACGCCAAAACTATGAAAAGCATTACAAGGAAGAGTGTCCAAAATTTTTTGAGCCACAAATCCCCTTGTGCTTTGCAAGCAGGCTGCCAGAATCTCAAGACAATCAACCATGGATTTTCTTGGATTCAAATCAACTTCGGGCCAAACCTTCGGATTAGCATATTCAGAAACTGCCGGTACTTTTTTGGATTCTGTCCTGTCCCTCAAACCATGATGCTAACAGCACGTATTGACCTCCCAGCTGAAGAAACAGACATAAAGACAATAAAGCACTAATGACCCAATTTTCTTAGAAACCAATAAAACATGAGCGATAGCAAAAGCAAGTACAAATTACGAGGATTCAACCAAATTTTCTAGCATCCACCAAGATGTAGTCAATATGCATGATAATGCGATAGTAGAGAAACACTGAAGCGAAGGCCCATATGGCATAGTCAACAGACAAAGCTAAAATCTGGGGATCCATGAGGAAGCTGAAACAATGAGGCACGGTGAATGCAAAAGAGGACATTTTTCACCAAATGAATGTAGGCCTCTGAGAACGAGAGAGCTATGATGATAGAGTTTTAATGTTGTATTTAATTTTTAAAAAATACGTTATCCTGCTGAAATTTCCGAACCGAAGAAAGTGCGCGTGAGTCTTAATATCAGATGTCGGGAGGAGATCTTACCATTTAGTAATTTGTATTCAACTCCTCTTCTATGTTACTTTTTTGAACTAAGTGTTTGAAATGTATTCTTCCTATCAGTGTGAAGTCGCGAGATGTTAACTGAGCAAACACAAAAAAAAAAAGAGTGAAAGGATGGACTTGAAAAGAAAGTACAAACCGCCTGGCACTTAGGACCTGATGAGAGAGACGCAGATTTGAGAACTATAGAAAGCGCCAGTTGAGCGTAGCCGTGGTGTTGCGGAAATCCACTTATCTTCGCCGAAGTCCTTGTCTAGGACACCCAACAGCTGGATGAACGCTCTCGAAATGCATATTATCCCTATAGGGTCAGGGCAAATAACAGTCAAAAGATGCACGAGGAGTTATTAGGAGAGAAGAATAAATGCATCGGTTACAATGGCAGAAAGTCAGCTACAGTCTGACGTAGAGCACCACATGTTAAATTTAAATAATTTGCCAACAGGCGAGTTTGCTAGTAACAATGCCTCGACCACACTGGTGGAAGATCGACCCTCACCTTAGAGAGAAGTCAGAAGAGGAGAGAAAGCTTCAATGAACGATGCAATACAATAACCAACAAATCTTGTAGGTGTCTGATCTTCGTAGTACAAATTCCGAATTTCTAACTATTGACTTTGTTACCGAACAAGAAATGAGCCTGCCGCCAGGCATCGTGTTGCGCCACCCTGAAACCCTACATAGCATCTTTAGGTGGGGCCATTTCCTTCTTCGCAAAGTGTAAAGTGGGTAGCCGAGCCGGATACAACTATGGGTGGACAAACATCCAGGATAGAGGTATAGCGAGCACCAAATCAATCTGACTACCAAATATCTGTTCATTGAGTTGTGAGAAGACGAAGCAGTGGGATAAGAGAGTGAAAAGGAAACTCAATTACAAAACACGACAAGACGCGTTAATGGGAGATGTCGAGAAGAGAAAAAAGATAAAAGCTAAGAGTAAAAAAGTACGCATACAACAAGCCAATTGCAATAGACAATTGCATCTGAGATGTATGAGACTCGAGAAGACATGTACTATATTTGCCGGGGCACAGATTTAGCATAGGACCCAGGCCTTATCTAAACAACTATCAGGTTCTCCTGCACCATTGGGTTTGGCTACGAAATGAAGTAAAAAATTATTTAACAGAATAGAAGAAGAGTTGATAGTAATATAAACCAAAATAATGGTTAGTGAAGTAAGTAATAGGATTAATAAGGAATGATAAAGATATTTTTTTGACTCAAGATGATGGAAATTTATTGATTAATGCCTAAGACAGTTCCTCCAATAATAATGATGTTACTCTGTTAAGTGGGGAATCAGATATAACTATATACTTTAATTTAAGAATTTCCACATATGAAACATAGGGAAATGTGAAAAAAAGAGATAGTATATATATAATAACATCCAATTCAGGTATTAATAATAATTTAAATTTATCCTCATTTATATTTGCTAAATAATCTAATGAATTTTATCTTTGTAGATTAAAAAATTTCAAGTTATTAAAGATTAGAAAAATCACCGAGCAATGTGTTTTTTTTAATATTTAAGGAAATTTAATGAAGTTATCAAGGGTTGACACAAATCCTAGTTAAGTCGTGAATAAAATTGACATGCAAACACCAAATAAGATGAAGAGTATATAAAAAGGCTGGTGACATTTGATTGATGATAACAGTTGGCGTGTGCAACCCCATAAAGCCAACTTCAATATAGTGCCACACTGATAGCATAGTTAGTGTTAACTGTCTAGATAACGAGAGTGGATGTGGGGAGAAAGTTTCTAATAGGTGGACCAAAGAGCACGATTAGACCTTATTAAATAATAGGAATACTAATTATTTAAAATATGTAAATTCTAAATAGTCACAAATGAGTAGAGAGTGAGATGAGAAATGGTGATTTATGATTTTAAGTTAGAATTAGAGAAATTGGTAAATTCGAATAGGTAAAATAAAAAGAGGTAGGTTTGTCTAATATTTTTTTAAATTTGATATTTTGATAATAGTTTTAATCTTTATATAGGGTTTATAATATGGTAATTATTTGAAGTCCTTTAGCCAAGATATCAAGAGAATCACCGAGAAATCGTGATATAGAAGGAAGAAAATGTCCCTTATCTAGCACCTTATATGTCAGCTGAAGATTAAGAGGGCACAGAGCCGGAATAAATTTCAAAAAGAGGAAATAATATGTAGGACTAGATAGTTGATAAGCTAGTTCCCTATGTTAACTCAATTGGGGATGCGAACCCGGAAAGTAAATAGGTGTGGATTGGATTACCGGTATAGTTTTGTATTAGCAAAATGAGAGAATACTTACTGACTCTGAAAATCTACGAATAAGTAAGGAGACACATAGAGAATAAATGATGTCGAGATACAACACAAGATAATTCCTAATTGGAAGAACGCGATAATTTAAATAAGTGCGAGATAAAAAAGATTGTGCCACCACACATAAAACATAAGAAAGTAACCTTATGTATTAAAGATGAGTATTTTTCACTATACCAAAGTTATCTCAACAGATAAATATCGAACCAATATCAAATTTCTGTTCAAACAAGTCCAAGTGCATCATAAACAAAATTTAATAAAAATGGCATGATTAGTCAATCAAATGGATATGCCAAAAATAATCAAACAATATGCCTGAGAACAATGAAGCGGAGGACTGAGACAAAACCACCCTTCATTGTGCTAAGGACAAGTTGAGATAGGAGTTCGATCTGGCAGCTTGTAATTTACGCTAGTAGAAAGCCTGATTCAATTAGACACTAATAGGCAAGAGAATGCTCACAGCCAAAGTTCATGAGAAAGAAAGAAGAGCACTCAAATATCCCACCACCTCATGACACCCGCTCTCACGTGTGGCCAGATTAACTATTCAGCAAAAATTAACAAAGACAAGATTACTAGAAGGAGAAAAGGTTGCTACACAATCACGAGTCTCTAATAAAGCTGAGTAATAATTTATGGTATTACCACCGCAGAGGTATAAGACCATGGTTATTATATGAGTCGGTGGGCTTAAATCAGGCTTGATATGTTGATATGCTAAACTACGCTCGCTGAAGATAATTGAGGAGAAATCCAATATCTCACTCACTGTAGTGTAGCGATCACCTTTCAGACCTTCCCAACTCTAAAGTTAACAACAAGCGAATCTCAAAAATGACTAACCGGCTTTGAGCAATAGGGATAGAGATGCTTTATGTTAAAATGTCTAGAGGGGTGTATTCATCGAACTGCTCAACCATACACCACCACAAAATAACATCTTTGAGATCCATGTCAATTATACACTATGGCACACCTAATACATCATAACTCTTAGTCCCGTTCTGTTGGTTATGAACATAAAAAGAAGGTAGGGGAATATGATTCCTTTATGGGCAGCTGGCGTTGTTTTAATGTTGATCAAGCTATATCAACACGACCTTACGTGCACTCACCAAGGAGACAATTAATTGTACTGAGCAGTGGCTAGACTCAATATTTTTAGAGTCAAGATATAAGTAATAGACACTAGTTAACCTCAAGGGATGAGGTAATCGTTTGGCTAAGCTTTCCTTGGTTTCAATGCCAAGTAATAGTACAGATCAGCGCTAATGTTCGGACCTCTTTTGATGATGCTAATCATGTATGCGAAAGTGTCATGACTGATGATAGGATAGTTTGTGAAAGCTCGAGGCAGTGCTGCTCTATACCATTGCGAACTATTACTCAAGCAATACATTGCCAGTTAAGTAATTCATAACTCTCGAGGTGATTGAAGGTAAGGAAAGAAAAAATTGATGGCAATGTTCCCGGCTAAGACAAAGTGAATTATCAATTATCGCTAATATGAAAGAAATATGGACAGTATTAATCAAAGTAGTTAAATGAAAAGAAAATAAAAGAAGAAATTGAAGGTATATATATATATCCTATGTGGCACTTGTGGTCTGCTGTATCTAGAGAGCCAATCAAAATTCCACACATTAAAAAAGTGTCTCACACACCTTTGGCCGAAGTGTTATTCCTTGGCAATAGGGAAATTAGAATAAAATCGAGAATAGGTTCAAACCTTGAATATACTCCTATTGATTGCATCATACTTCGGTCTTAAAAAGTTATGTGAGCAATATGATAAGTATCTGTGGTAACGAAACTATTCTTCGTAGCATTTATCAAATTACGTCTTTTGCAAGTTGTCGCCAATCATTTGTAGGCATATGTGAAGACATGGTCGTCTTATGCTCCTGTCAAAATATTGCATTCGATGGTAAACTACTTCACATTTAAATAAATAAGGCTCCCTCATGCTTAGTTGAGTTGTGGACAGGGCTATTAAAGCGATAATTTTCCGTAGCTTCATTGTGTCGACCATTTGGCCAGAAATTGAGGGAAGCATGAGTGATGGAATACGATATGTAATAATTGGGTTCATATTAGCATTAGAACAACTGCAGCTGGGAATTTATTATTGTCAACTAATATGAGTTATATTTGATTCAATTTCTGCGGTGATGTATTATCTCTTAGTATTAAAAACAAATTAAAGGAAGGCGATTGGCAAATACCATTTTACCAAAGCCCTAAGGATGTAGGCTGAAGCATACCATGGACAGCTTAAGAGAATGATATGCCTGCACATGGCTGTTAAACTTAAGCGAAAATTGAAGGACATGCAAGCAACAGAGAAACCATCTTACAAAAGGTGAAATTAAATAGAAAGTGTCCATTTTTATTGGATCAAATATACACATATGATGGCTTGTGAGCACTCATACCAAAATTACCTATTAAAAAGTGAACATCTTAAACATGGAAGTTAAAAATATAAAAATAAAGGGAACAAAGTCATGGCAAATAATTATGCCAAGTTCAAACTGAGTGTGTGCGCATTATATATTCATCCATCATTGGAGGCAACAAATTGAAGGAGTTTGACCTAGCTTGCTGCTATTCTTCCTTTGGCGTGGATTCCTTCATGCTCAAGTATAATCATATAACAGTCGCAATAAGTTTGATTTGACAGGATGCGATATACACAAGTGGTACCTCCTTATTAGAATCAAAAAAGAAAATATGAGTAGAAGTTAAAGGAGCTGAAATGAGATTGATGGTTTTAGTGCCCATTAAATTAAAGTCAACAGGATGACCCTAAATAGATGTATAATATAGAAAAAGATTTCGTAAAGGTATTACTATGTAATGTGTTTTGTAAAGCCACGCACATAGCCATGGCACATACTTCTTATGTGCTTTAGTTATTTCTCATCCCAGCCAAAATATGAGAGAAAAGATAGAAATAGAAATTTAAGCTTCTAAAATGTGATGTTCTGGTGAGAGAGCAGCCACATGAAATTTAGGCTTCGCTACAAAGCGTATACAATGATCCTAGAAGGAGCTCCCAAAAAGACAGGCGAAAAGACTTAATGACCTACATATATACAGTTGTCCCACTAGTACAAATAAATATCTTTCTCCGTATTGCATATTCAAGCAGGAACATTGTCTTATGTGGTGTGGCTGACGCAACGAATGTGTTCAAAATATACGGTTATGCGCCATTGGAGCGCCAAGCCCCCACATTCGCTTTTTTTATTTTCAGTGTTTTTCTTCTAAGTTATGCACTTCATGTTGCACAACGGCAGCATCCCCTCATGCTTATTTGCGCCCAGAGGCTAAGACCTGTATGCTAACCATATTGCAAAGTACTTCCCAACTCCTTCAAAACCCTCATTGTGCCTCTATTACGAGCCATTTGTTAATACGAAAATGATGTAATATCTATTCTACCTTTTATGCATAGTGATACGAGAGAGGAAATTGTGTACAAAATTATAAAAGAAGTTAACAACTCGAGTATCAGGTAGTTGAGGCCAGCATTCCAAAATTGGTACTGGTCAGACCCTAATCATATAGTTCTACTTGGGAAGACCACTCTGCCATAAAATTGTTCATGCCTAATTGAATGCTGCCGAGGATTCGAGCATGATACTTTCCTTAACTACAAATAAAGGTTGAATGTAAATATAGCTTATAGCCTCGGTCATATTCAGTTGATGGGGTGAATGGCTGTACAGCAATATAATGAAGATAAATAATATAAATTAGAAGCTCATCATAGAAACAGTGGGAGTAGAATAACCAAGTTATATGGGGTACCTCATAAATTAGTTGATGTTTTTTGGCGAGTACATTATGCCCAGGGGTGTATGATAGGAAGGGATTTATGAAAATTGCAAAGACATAATAGGCAATTCCGCTGGATGCTGTCAATTATATCATCAAAAGAAATTATTAAGGAAATTTGAGAACTTCGACAATGTACTGTTTTTGTACATCATATCCGATGCTCTTATCGCCTACATAGCTCGTTATTTGCGATCTGGGGCCGATCATTGAGAGAGAAAGCGCGATGGGACGGGTTTGGAAAGATCCAGACGATTATGATGTAGGCGGAAAGCTGTTATATAAAAACGTTGATACTTTTCTTTACATATATATTGATAGTGGTTTAGCAACTCAAGAATATGCAAATGATATGTATATCTTTCAGTGAGAGAGGATCTAAGTTTTAAGAGCACACATTGCCGAGGCGATTAACTAAAGAATGTTGAATCTCTTAACAATTAATGAATAATTTACAATAGGAAGTATCTAAGCCAATTGATTCCCAAAACCTTAGCTTGTGCGAGAAAGTGTTTATCAATGTTGTTCAAGCAACAAATATAGACTATATGATATAGACGATGGTCATCAGGAAACATCTTTACATATAAAAACAACATAAACTAAGAAGAGTTTGTAGTCTTACAGGATTAGCTATACCGTAAAAAGTATCATGAAGGAGATAAACTTCTAAGGAACATGCATAAAGAATGTTCAATTAGTAGTGAGTAGAAGTAATACATGTATCTATGTGTATGAAACAAGAAATCTCTGGAATCAAGATTTGATCGAAAGGAAGAGATAATTTCAGATTCCCATGACTACTAAAAGTCAGAGAAACACCATGGAGTAAAGCAGCAATTAACTCTACCAGAAGGGTACAGCTTAATTAGTCCCCTTTGTTATTCGGGTAATCATATAATTGCATATACGTGTTTAAGATAAGTATTATTGTCATGTATTTGTAATTTATTTTATAATTGAGTAAAGCATAAGCAGACGAAGTTAAAGAAATTAGTTTAGTAGGAGTTAAAACCTGGTCAAGTTCAAGAAAAGTTCATTTATTAAAAAAAGGACATTTCAAACATAATGTTCAAATCTAACGAATGTCATCACCTTAAAACTGCTATAACCTGCAATTAAAAAATAAATAGAGATGAGAGATACAAAGAAAAAGTTATAAAAGATCTAGAAGTACAACGTAAAATATGTATGTCAAACATGAATAAAGATAAAAGTTTAAAGAACATCTAATTTGATTTTTTAGGTTCGATCTCAATAAACTTCATCAGATTCTTCCTTTTATAGATTGAACCATGTAATTGAACGAAAGGTTCGATTGCCCCCATTGTTTATCTTGAACCTTTACTGAAGAATATCAGCTCCTTATCACAAACTTTTTTGATAATGTTATTATAATCTTCTGTATTGGATGCCACTATATTAAAAATGAAAAAATTATAAACGTATGCATATATAAGTTGATAATTATAAATGAGAAAGATGATCATGAGAGAGAAGAAGTATCTCTGTGTGTGAACCATTTTTCATTATGATATTGCGTGCCTGTCAAAGTTTTCAGGTAAGGGGGGCATGATTTGACACAAGATTTTATTTGTTCCACTTCAGTAGCATTGTATCAAAAAACCGTAAATATTGCAGATGCACAAACTAAATATCCTCAATTCATAAGATAACCTGTATAAATATTTTTTGAATTTGTTATAAAGTTTAATATTTTATTTTCAAATAGGATTAATATCCTATATAAATATTTACCTCAAACTATATCAGCATTTTCTTTCACAAACATTTAGAACATTTTGCATTACCATCACATAATGATGGAACAGCTTTTGATTATTGTCACACAGTGTATTGATCCCATTTTCTGTTCCCCTCCGATGAAATCTGTCCACCCATAGATTACACGCTCTTGATTAAGTCCTTTTTATTACCTACTCTTGTAATGCAGTAGGTGTAACGCTATTATCACGTCCAAATGCATTATTGAAGAAAAAATAATTTAAGATTAGAGATCAAATGAGAAAATAACATCGAAAATAATTAATTGAAAATATTTATTACCTTCCCCAATGAATGGTCAGAAGGTTGATATTTTGTAGATTTGTTCATCAAATATTTATAAGAGCAAGGGAGTGGATTGCTCACTAATGAGATTGACATTAGATCGTTATTCATATATTGAAGAGGACCAATATAAATTTGAAAATTTTATTAACACTATATGTCTTAATTTCTAATATAGATTGCAAATTTTCTAAAAATAGGACATGGGATTATCACCGAGTGTCAAAGTGAAGTTAAATATAATTCCGTATACCCACCCACAGACGGTATTACTATTTTTTTTGAGAAATCATATTATAATACAATTTTTCTGACTAAAGTAGTAAACAATTTATTAATTTAGTAAATAATCTTCTATTTATTACTATTTTCAGAAATCATTGTATTATTTTTAGTTTGAAAACATTATTTTGTTTAATGGATGGACAGACCCTAGGAATAAATATATCTTATAGCCTGTTCTTTTTAGCATATAGTAGAAAAACCGCTGACATTTTTATTAAGATAACTTTTGATGATCTCCCACCATTAATGCTGAATGCACTCGAAAGAACATAATTATGAATCGACGTGCATATGGAAAGAGGAAAGGTAGTACAGCATAAAGTCCTCCTTGAATAGGATGACTGTAATTATAAAGTGCCAGAAATTTAAGTTCTGCACATGGCTTAGGGAAACGTTAAATGGGATGAGTAGAGTATGTTTAAAGTAATAGGTTGCGTTTTACTTGTTGTTGTTAACAACGGTATTTTACAATAACATTTCCAAATATGAATTTTCTATATCTGATGCTTACATGAGTGAGATATTGTAGCAAACCCACCCCATTCAAAAGTCCGCGATAAAAGTAAAGTAAAACCTCGGAACAGGTATTCTCCGCTTTTAATGCAAACTACTCTCAACCATTCAAATAATCTCCTCGATCACTAGTGTGAGGAAGTTAACAAGAGGCATCTAAACAATTGAAAGATTTTGCTAAAGTATACATCTGCATGTACATTTAAAAATCAATACAAAGAGTAGAGCAAGGATGTAATTTTGTAGTTTGGTGAGGGAACCGTATACAAGATGTTGTATGAGAAGGATAAAGTATAGAACAAAGGACAATCTTATCTATATTTACTGAAGATCGCCATCAACCATGGCTCTATAAGCTAAGAGAAAGAATCCAAATGCCAGTTGGCAGAGGAAAAAAATTCATTTGGAAGTATCAGGAGTATATAATGAGAAACGTACTCAGCAGGAAGGGGATAATAAAGGGTAGTTGTTTGGAATGCTTCACAGCACCACGAGCCCACCATACAGAGCCAATTGGAAATTCACCCGTCACCCTGACCACAAGCAAGAGGGAATGAAAATGCTATAGACCACACGACAAACGATAGAAACACATACTATTAATCAACTATATGATGAAAAAGTGTTCCACGAAAAAGATATTACGTGTGCATCACAATCAGAATGCTCATCATTCCATTAATCAGAAGAAATATGTACAATGCATTTATTGTATAAGGAATTTTTTTAAAAAAATATATAAAAGGCTCTTAAATAATTAAAAACTTACTTTATCAGATAGCTTGTATCGACTTGAGAATATGGAGCATTCTCACCAAAAGTCAGGAGGAAAGTTCCATAATATACAAACTACTAGCTTGAGTTGTTTTCATTCTAACCCTGACTTTCCTACATGTCTGAGAATGAGATCAGTGAGTAATACACCCAGGTCTAAATACATGTTCCATCCGGCACCAAGACTTCACCCGACAATAATGAGCACATGTACGACGTTCGGTGCAAGACGGAGTATTTGGCATTGGACAAAATAATTTAAGCACTAGACCATGCACTTTGGAAGAAGGTCTGATAAGGAGTAGAGTTCACAAGTCCCACGTAGAGAGAAGATGAACTAAAGAGTTTGAATTCTAGTGGAAAAGAACCCGATTACAACAAAATACAGACTTATCGTGAGTTGTGGTTTAAAAAGCAAAAATTACTGGAGCATATTAGCCACGGAAAATAGACCCTAAACTCACTTTGTTCCACATACAAGATGGCGAAAACAGCAGTATTCGAATTATTAACTAGTGTGAACAAAAGGTTAAACAGATACTTTTATAGAAGTTAGTGCCATGAGAGCAAAAATTTTATGGCACTCAACCTAAACAAAGCTTCATTAGAAACAACATTAATTTACAATGTTACAATAGAGGTAAAACCTTGTTACATATTAATATGGGGCTCGGTGACCCCAAGAGGAGTCAAATCACCTGGGTATAATTTTAGTCAACTTGGTAAGAACCTCGAGGTAAATAAAGTGAGATACGTTTATGAAGAAAGAAATGCAACCCAAGAGCAGTCAACGAGGCAAAACTCAGCAGCTCACCCCGCGTCTACGCGCAAATGACCTAAAGTCCAGGCACAACTAGCCCATCGGAAACTCAGAGTAAAATCACCGAAGAACTAGGACGGCCCAGCATTGAATTAGATCTAATTATCATCTTTAAACTTAAAGGCAGGTGGTGGGAAGTTAGAAGGGTAATAGAAAGGAAGTATTATTTTGATTGAGAATTACGAGAGGAGAAAAAGTCACTAATCTCTATTCCTCTCCTCCGCCCAGGCGGACTGCGTCTCGCGTAGACGCGGACCAGTCCCTGCTGGACCGGTCCAACCGGCCCATCCTGGGACGGTCTAACAAAATCTAGAGCCCAAAACCAAAACCTAAAAGATCACAAATTCAGCCAAATTCAACATGCCCTAACCCTCGGAAAACAAACTATTTAATGCATACAAATCAAAAGGAAATCCCTAAATAGTCCCTACATTCAATTTTCCCTCCCAATTCCGTCAAAAAATCTTCCAAATGGGATCTCGTGAACCTGGCGGCTTGATCATCATATGCAGGAGGCGGAGAAGTTCCACCTCAATTGCGCCTGGGCAGGTCCCACGTGGGGTCTAATAATACTCCCCTCCCAAAGATCCACCTTGTCCTCAAAGTTGAAGGATGGGACGTTGTTGATAGTTTTATTCAGCTGCTCTGTTAATGATCATGTGATCGTCCACTGGAACCAAGCTATAGCTCTCCCTTCCAAACATAGGGCCTCTATCGTCAGTCTATCGTCCTTCGTCACCCTATTCACCATGAAATACATCTTCACCCGGTACAGCCACCCATAAGTATCCTTCCTTTTAAATACTAGCATCCCAACTTCCTCGCCTTAAGATCAACACCACCCTAGTAGCTTCTTCCTCCTTCAGTATAGCGGTTGTCATGACCCCTCCATATTTTCCACCTGTATCATAGGCGGGAATCCCACCTTCCTTCCCTTTGCCTCATATGACCCAATCCCCATGGTTCGGCCCACCCCCTCCTTCAGTCGTCCACTTCCCTTGCCTAACAGACCTCTCATAGGAGTGGGCCACCCCACTACCTTCACCACAAAAAGCCCTTCCTGTTATACCCCCATACAATAACCCTATTCCACCCCTTATCGGAGCCCTAAGAGGTTTCTCTTGACCCCCTCCTCCTCCGATGAGTGGCTCCCCTTGCCCAAAATGCCTCTCATAGTGGTCGACCGCCCTACCGCCTCCATTAAAAGATTTCATCTTTGTTGTTCACTCATCCAGAAACCCTGATCCACAATTTATCGGAGCCACAGGAGGTGGCTTTTTTATGAAAGAAGCTCCCCTCGTCAAACTCCTCTTGTCTGATCTCCTTTCCTTTCGATTCGGCCAAGGGAATCCCGGTCAAATCTTGGTTAGGGTTAGCCATTGGAACCACTCTTGAAGTTTTTGTTTGCTTCTCCAAGAGCCTTCTTAATATCTCCTCCATGATCTTCACATCGTTTTCCCTCCCACGAAATTCAAAATTCGTTGTTCTTTCCACCGGCCCCTTTTGATGAAGGCATCGATAGACGATATCGACGGGTCTATCAGCGTAGGAATCGTAGATCAATGGCTACGATTCACAGTCTTTATTTTTGCAACACCCGTCAGCCGTCGGTGGATTTTGGGACTCGCGGTTTGTCGTCATTCTTCCCCTTCACACCAGGCCAAACCACTCTCCTTTCTCCCACCACCGGCCAACCCCTCCCTGTTTCCCAAAACCGACAGCACCCAACTCCTTTTTTCCCATCACCGGCCATCCCCATCCCATCTCTCTCAAGCCGTAGCTCCATTCCAACCGCCAGACACATTTTCCCCCATTGAATCTACAATCAATTAGCCTTTAACACTTTCCTTTTTGGGATTTATTAATTTGGGAAAGACAATGAATTCAAATTCAAATTATTTTGAATTTCAAATCATCCCAATTAATATTTAGGAAACTAGCCAATTAATCCTCCAATCTGAATTAATGTCAGATTTATTTCTTAATCTTCATTAATTGCTTGGGTCCCAAATACAACGCATCTAGACACCTTTCCCCCTCTCTTATGGACGGCCTCCCTTTGTCTCTCCTTTCCATTATTTCTTTCCTCAAATGAAGCCCCGATTAAGTATCTAATTGATACTCTCTCCCTCTTGATTTTGAAATTCAAAATCTGAATTTTGATATTTCAAATTAGGAAAATCTGAACCCTAATTCAGATTTTATTTTTTTCTACAACCCTTAACCTAAAACCTAAAGCTCACCCTTGGCTTAAGCCCATCCCCTCCTCATAAGGCTGACCTCCACTCTCCTCTCCCCTCCCTTTCTCAAATCGCCGGCCTGCCGGTGATCCACCAAAGGAAGCTTCTTGTTCATGGATGGCCGATCTCGACGTTGATCTCGGGTTCGTATATGATGATCAAGGAAGGACGGACATTCTTCGATCTACCTTCTTCGATGAACTTGAGCGTCGACGACTCCGTGGAAGGCTACATTGACTGCATCACATTCACGTTCGCACTGTCAATTGAGGAACACCTCCCAATCGGATCGTGGCCGATTGTGGAACGTCCACCAATCCATGCGTCATCGGCAACCTTTCCATCAACGAAGATCTTAGGCTTCTTCTTCCTAGTGGTGATCTCTTTTCTAGTTTGGAGTATCTTCTTCCGCTAACCCCCATGAGTGAATGAGTGAAAAGGTCCTCAAGGTGAATATCTCATTATTAACTTGTGGATTTTTGTTATTTGCTCATAATACTTACTCTTGTCTTTGAAGTTTGATCGAATTGTCTTGGTTAATCTTAAGTGTACTTCTTGCCTAAGCAAGTTGAAAAATATGAATTTCTCAAATCCTTCTTTGTTGTAAATGATAATTTTATATTGGGAAGTTTTGAACAATTGCTCTTCTTAATTTCGTGTTAACTCCTGGTAGTTTCACATCATCTTGGTATCATAGCATGGTAGGCATGCGCATGTGCTAGAAGCATCCTAGGAGTTTATATAACAATTTTCTTTTATTATTGCATGCATTTCATCATTTAAAATAGTTTAATTCACTGTTGAGCATGCTGTCCACGCATTTCCTGCACTCATTTAGTGAATATTAGGCTAGTTTCTTAAGTGTTTAGGTGCTGTCCTCAACCTAGCAACCTTCCTAATTGCCTAGATCACTTAAGTCTCTCTTGTAGCTTGCAATCCAGTAATTTCCTGCACCATTTAGTGAGTCGTAGGTGAGTCGATCTTCATGTCTAAGTGCTGTCCACTACCTAGTTTCACCCCTTAGTGGTCCCTAGTGTCTACCCATGGATCTGGAGCAAATTCAGCGGACATTAGACCTAATTGTAGGACAATTGGGAATGATTACCCAACAAATTAGGGAATCCCAAGGCGATTTAGCCGACTTGAGGCGACAGGAGAGAGAACGCCTTGATAACATCGAAAGGCTAGGAAATCCCATAATGTATACACTTTCTAGACCTCCCTCCCCTCATGTCGAAGAAGCTCGGGCTGACTACGGACCTCCTCAAGACCCTCACCGTCCACATCATGGACCCAACCAGGAACTGTTAGGATATGACCCGACTTGGAGAGATAACGATGCTCAATTGCTTAATAACATCTGAATAGATGCCCCCTCCTATGATGGCACCCTCGAACCCCAAGTCTTTCTGGATTGGCTCAAAGGAATGGATAGCTATGTCAAATAGTATAACATTTTGGAAACTAGGAAAGTTAGGCTCGCCGAGATGAAACTTACAATTAGAGCTAGCCAGTATTGAACAAACCTTGAAAACATGCGTGAAGCTCGAGGTGAGTACCCCGTCACCGACTGGCGAACCATGAAGCAAGAGCTCAAGCGGAAGTATCTCCCTCCTTCTTACTATCCCAAGCTCTTAGATCGATGGAATAGACTGACTCAGGGAAGTAAACTTGTGAAAGATTATATCTCCGTTTTTTATGATTACATGATTTATTGTAATGGCGAGGAGACTGCTACACCTGCTCAAATTCTTTCTATGTTTAGAGCTGGCCTTAAGAAAGATCTTCGAAATTAGTTATTCGCAAGAGGAGTTGATACTTTGGAAGCCACTTGCAGCTTAGTGCTTGACCTTGAAGAGTCTAGGACTCATTCCCATTCTAAGCATCTAGACTCCCGCCCACCCCCGTTTAGAGCTTCTTCCAGTCAACCTCAAGCCTGATCAACTGGCCCAATGGTTGGCCGACCGACTGCTGGCCAAACCCAACCTCGACCTGACTTTAGAGGAAAGACTCCTAAGCGTGATACTCCCAAAACAACTTCAGTAACCAAGTGTTATAGGTGCCATGGCTATGGACACATAGCTTCGCAGTGTTCTAGTCCTTACAAGGTTACCATAATCGAAGAGGTTGTAGAAGAAGAGGAAGAGCCTGATACTGATTTGGTTCATCAAGTTGATGATGAAGAAGACTTTTTCTACAAAGAAAATCCCGTTGATTTGCAAGTTGTTAGGTGTGCCTTGTCCCAGCCAAAGCCGAGAGATAATTGGCGTAGGACTTCTATTTTTCACACATTTACCAAAATTGGAGATAAGAATTATAAAGTCATCATTGACAGTGGAAGCTGCATCAACGCTGTCTCTTCCACAATGATACACAAACTTAACCTAAAAACGAAACCCCACCCGAACCCTTATAAGGTCGCTTGGATTAACTCGACTGCTATGGAGATAAAGGATCGAAGCCTTATTTGTATAGAGTTTGTGGGATATCAAGAGAATATTTGGAGTGATGTTTTAACTATGGATGTGGGTCAAATTATCCTCGGTTGCCCTTGGTTATTTGACAACGATGTCCATATTTATTGGAGGACAAACACCTGTGTGTTTGAGCATAATGGAAAGAAGATCAAACTAGTACCCTCCCAACCTAAGCCCAATAAAAATGAAGTCCAACCTACTCCTATTAAACCCAGCTAAGGGTTAAACTTCTTAACTACAAAAGAAGTAGCTGTTGAACTGAGTCAAGGAGCCCCTATGTATGCCCTAGTATCTCGGGAAGCAAGTGTGGAACTAGAAGAACCTGTACTGGAAGAGGTCTAACCACTCCTTGAAACCTTTGCAGATATCTTCCCTGTGGATCTCCCAAACCAACTGCCCCCTTTGCGAGACATCCAACACGCTATAGATTTAGTACCCGAAGCCTCGTTGCTCAACCTTCCCCACTATCGCATGAACCCGGGAGAGCACGCCAAATTAAAAGAACAAGTCGATGATTTGCTCCAAAAGAGATTTATCAAAGAGAGCTTAAGTCCATGTGATGTTCCCGCGTTGTTAACTCCTAAGAAAGATGGCTCTTGGAGGATGTGTGTCGATAGTCGCGTCATTAACAAAATTACATTGAAATACCGTTTCCCAATTCCTCGTTTAGATGATATGTTGGATATGATGACTGGGGCAACCCTTTTCTCAAAGATTAATCTTACGAGTGGTTATCATCAAATTAGAATCCGCCCTGATGACGAATGGAAGACGACTTTTAAAACTAAGGATTAGTTGTATGAGTGGATGGTTATGTCGTTTGGCCTTAGCAATGCCCATAGTACGTTCATGAGGGTTATGACCCAAGTCCTTCGTCCGTTCTTAGGAAAATTCGTGGTAGTCTATTTTGATGATATCTTGATCTATAGTAGCTCGGTGGACCAACATCTAAATCATCTTAAACAAGTCTGTGAGGTTTGGAGGAAAGAATAATTATGTGTATCCTAAGAAATGTATGCTCCTCACTGATAGTCACTTTTTTCGGATTTATCATATCTTCACAAGGAATATCAGCTGATCCTGAGAAAGTACGAGCAATTAATGAGTTGCCGGAACTAAAGAACATTAGAGATGTTCGGAGTTTTCATGAATTGGCCACCTTCTATCGAAGGTTTATTCAGAATTTTAGCACTATCGTGGCTCCCATAACCGACTGTCTCAAGAAAGGAGAATTCCATTGGACCACTTCTGCTTTTAAAGCTTTTGAAGAAATAAAAGGGAGAATGGTAGAAGTACCTGTTATGCATCTACCGGACTTTTCCAAAGTCTGAGGTTACATGTGATGCATCTGGAATTGGCATTGGCAGAGTCCTATCCCAAGAAGGACATCCTATAACGTATTTCAGTAAAAAGTTAAGTGACATTCGACAACGATACTCTACCTATAAATAGGAATTCTATGCTATCATTCAATCTCTTAGGTACTTGAGACACTATTTACTGCCCCAGGAATTCGTCATCTTCTTTGATCATGAAGCCCTGCGATACATAAATTCTCAGAAGAAATTAAATGCCCGACAAGGCCATTGGGTCGAATTCCTACAGGATTACACCTACACCAAACGACACAAAGCCGAGGTAGAAAACAAGGCGGTTGATTCCTTGAGTCGTCGAGTGATGGTGACCTAAGAGATGAGAATTGAGGTGATTGGTTCTGACGTATCAAAGAAGATTATAAAGATTGCACTGATTTTCATGAAATCTACGACTTATTGACCACTGGGAGTGACCGTACTACCAATGATTTCCTAGTAGAGGACGGGTATCTATTTAAGGCCCAAAAGCTCTGTATTCCCCAAACGTCTCTTCGTGAGTACCTTGTCTGGGAGTTACATGCGGGAGGTTTAGCTGGCCACTTTGGGCAAGCCAAAACTATTGTCGCATTAGAAAATTGATTTTATTGGCCCAGTCTAAAGCGTGACGTTCATAAACTTTTAGGGAGATGTCACACCTGTGAGCTCGCCAAACAACGCAAGCAAAATACATGACTCTATGCTTCACTCCCCGTATCTATCTGTCCTTGTCAGGATGTGAGTATGGATTTCATCCTAGGCTTACCCAAGACTGCGAGAAAGTACGATTCTATTTGTGTGGTCGCGTTGACCGTTTCTTGAAAATGGCCCATTTTCTCCTGTGTTCCAAAATTTTTTACACCTCTCGGATTGCTAAGCTCTATTTTGACAAAATCATTAGACTTTATGGCCTACCGAACATCATCATTTCCGACAGAGATGTTAAGTTTACAAGTTATTTTTGGAAAACCTTGTGTCACAAGATGGGCACGAAACTCCAGTTTTCAACAGCCTTCCACTCTCAGACTAATGGTCAAACCGAGGTTGTTAATAGGAGTTTAGTAACCTCCTAAGGACTTTGGTAGGCGAACACATTAGAGATTAGGAATCTAAGCTTCATATCGCAGAATTTTCCTATAACAACTCTGTCAACATAACCACTGGCCTTAGTCCTACTGAGATTGTGTATGGATACCAACCTAAACAACCCATTGATCTAATTCCCATGAGTCCTAGGGATAGAACATCCGAGTCTGCATATACATTTACATCTCATCTCCAGGAGTTACATAAAGAAATTAAAAAGAAAATTGAACAAAGCAATGTCAATTATAAACTTATTGCTGACCACAAAAAGATATTTAAAGAATTCAAAGTTGGAGACTTTATGATGGTGCAGGTCCGTCCGGAGCGTTTTCCTCCAGGCTCCGTAAAGAAGTTGCATGTTAAAAGCGCCGGGCCTTTTAAGATATTTTCAAAGATAAATAGTAATCCTTATGTGCTGGACCTCCCTAGAGGTTTTAACATTAATCATATATTTAATATAGAAGATCTAGTAACCTTCGAGGGACCAGAGTTTAACCCCAATATTTCACTTCATAATGAACATTGTGTGACCCCACCTAGTGAGATCCCTAACCTACCTCCACTTCCTAATTTTCCTCATTTACCCAATGCAGAGAAGATCAAAGCAATACTAGATGAGATTATTTCCACAAAAGGAGGGCGCTGAAGATACTTAGTTCACTGGAAAAGAACACCGGAGACAGAGGATACATGAGTTGATCGAGATGAGCTACAGAGTTTAGACCTAGATCTTTTAGAGTTATACGAGAGCTTCAGAGACACTCAACGGGGTCGAGATTTCTCCCACCTGGGGAGAATGATGAGGACATTGACAGATGATATCGACGGGTCTATCAGCGTAGGAATCTTAGATCGACGGCTACGATTCACAGTCTTTATTTTTGATACATTTATGTTACGATTCACAGTCTTTATTTTTGATACATTTATGTATTGTAGTTTATTTATATGCTAATACGTTTGTACCCTTTCTTTTGAGATTGCTTGAGTTGTAGCCCAATGGGCATTTGATCATTGTTATTTTATTTTCTCGGCCTATATATTGTGGCCTCTTCTATTATAAAATGATGATGAATGAAATTTGAAATTTTTTCTTGTTTGATCTCTTTGTGAGCTCTTGAGAGAAGAAACCCTAGGAGAGGGTCTTGCAACACCCGTCAGCCGCCGGTGGATTTCGAAACTCGCGGTTTGTCTTAATTCTTCCCATTCACACCCGACCAAACCACTCTCCTTTCTCCACCGCCCGCCAACCCCTCCCTGTTTCCCAAAACCAATGACACCCAGCCCCTTTTTTCCCATCACCCGCCGTCCCCTCCCCATCCTCTCAAGCCGCCGGCCACCTGCTCCATTCCAACCGCCGGCCTCATTTTCCCCCATTAAATCTACAATCAATTAGCCTTTAACACTTTCCTTTTTGGGATTTATTAATTTGGGAGAGACTATGAATTCAATCAAATTATTTTGAATTTCAAATCATCCCAATTAATATAATGCTCTCTTGAGAAGCTAGCCGATTAATCCTCCAATCTGAATTAATGTCAGATTTATTTCTTAATCTTCATTAACTGCTTTGGTCCCAAATACAACGTATCTAGACACCTTTCCCCCTCTCTTATGACCGGCCTCCCTTTTTCCCTCCTTTCCATTATTTCTTTTGATGCCGCCGTTTGAATTTGATTTTCCAAGAGCTTCTTCATCATCGTATGAAGATCGGAAACCTTATTTTCGATGGCTGAAATTCGGTCCACCGTTGCTTTTATTCGACCCATCTCTCATTGAAGCCTCTCTTCTAGCGCATCCACTTTCTTGGCCACCATCAACCCTTTATTTTTTGTAGATTAAAAAAAATCTAATTTTGTATCACAAAAATAGCAGCTTTCTCCTTTACCGACAAATATTCAGCTGCTAAAATTTGTCAAAATCAGCCCACCAATGGTCCCAAGACAAGCTCTGATACCAATTTGATAAAAAAAACTTGTAGATCTCAAGTATTTCTTATCAATCTTAAAAAAAATGAAAAAACTCTTCCACGCTCCAAAAGAAAACTAGAAAAACAATAATTTTATTGCAAGAATCAAATAGAATAGAAGAAACAACAAGATACAAGTGATCCTCTACTCGAGAGAAGGATCGATCTCTCTCAATCTCAAGAAGAATCTAGAGCCCAAAACCTAAAACTAAGAGATCCCAAATTCAACCAAATCCAACATGCCTTAACCCTAGGAAAACAAACTATTTAATGCATATAAATCTAAAGTAAATCCCTAAACAGTCCATGCATTCAATTTTCCCTCTCAATTCCCTCAAAAAACCTTCCAAATGGGCTCCCATGAACCTGGTGGCTTGATCGGCATACGCATGAGGCGGAGAAGTTTCATCTCATTTGCACCTGGGTCGGTCCCGCGTGGACCGGCTGGACTGGTCTAACATATATATCCTCCTTATTCTCTATATACTTTTCCATCAAACCTCTGAATGAATGTATAGCTTCCATATTAGACCTACCCCACACAAATCTAGATTGATTTTGAGAAACATTAGTATCATGTCATAACCTAAGCTCCATAACTTTCCCCAATAGTTTTAAAGTATGACATATTAACTTAATTCCTCTATAATTCGCACAATCTTGTACATCACCTTTATTCTTAAAAATATGAATCAACACACTCATTCTCCACTCATCAAACATCTTTTTAGACATCAAAATAATATTATAAAGTTTAGTAAGCCAAAATATTCCTTCATCTCCTAAGCATTTCCACACCTTTATTGGAATATCATCAAATCCAAAAACTTTTTCACACTTTATTTTCTTTGAAGTCTCTATAACTTGAGTTTTACTAATACGCCAATAAAAACAAAATTCTTTATTTTTATTTAGGTGCTAAGGTTGCAAAAGTTAATCGTATTCTAATAATCTTCATTGAAAAGTTTAATAAAATATATCATACACCTTTATTAAATATCAACTTTTAATAAAAGTATTTTTTGATCTTCATCCTTAATGCACTTCACTTGAATTAAATCCTTACTACTCTAATCTCTTTTTATGGCTAAATTATATATATATCTTTTACTCTCGGTATATAATTTATTATATAAATCATTAAAAGTTAAAATCTTTGCATCACATATTGCTTTCTTAGACTCTTTACGGACCTCTTTATATTTTTCCCAATTATAACAGTTTTTACATATTAACCAATTTTTATAACATAATTTTTATTTTTTAATATTTTCTTGCACATTTTGATTCCATCATCAACCATTTTTATTATGTTGACTTGTACACTAATGAAAAATAATAATAATAATACAAAGATCGTACATGTTTAACACACGAACTCCAAACGTCCTTCGCATGCCTTCACACGTCGACACTAAGTCTCCCATGACGCTTTTTGCTCGAGACGCAATATATTCGTCTCATCGTTAAAGAGAAATAAAATGAAGCTTTCTTCAGTTCTATTTTCATGCTGGAAAGCTGCTCCTTCCACATTCCCTCCCGTTCAAACACTCAGTCAAATTTCCCTTGCTCGATTTACTCAACCGACCAGCCTTAAGCCACTACAACTCCTAATTCCCCTCTAACCAGCAGGCCGCAAACCTCCATAGATGCCGAATCTCTCCAAATATGGCCGAAATCCGCACCTCTTCTACTTTCGATCACCTGCTTATAGCCACAGGTTTGTTGGGGTTTGCTTCCCTCTTCTTCAACTGTTCATCGTTCTTCGCCTTCGTATGCTTCGCGCAAGAGGTCGTCTTGAACGACTAGCTAAATAACCTCTTCACCTCCTTCACAACATTCCTTCTTGTTGGATCCAAAGTCGCGCTACCTTGCCGCTCTTCTATTTGATTGGCAGTAATGAAAGAGCTTGCTCATTGCGAAGGTAGAGAACTTTCTTCCTTTTGAGCGCTTCTTTGGCTAAATCCCGTGAACCCGACGAACTCCAGGATTTGGTAAATTTGAGATTTACGACAAATGAGGAAAACAAAGAATTTAACTTGTTGTGAGATTTAACAGTTCACTAAATCCAGTAGGATTTAACATAAATCCTACTCAAATCTAGCATAAATCTTGCATCAAAACTGCCTTTTCTTATTAATGACGATTAATTATGATTAATTATAATTAATTATAAATGATTATAATTACTTGTGATGAATTAAGATTACTTAATCATAATTAATTTTAATTAACTATTATTAATTATAATTAATCATGATTAATTATATTAATTAATAATTATTAAATATAGTTATTCACTCACGAAGAATAGGCACGAACCTCACTCTTGCAAGCTCAAGGTCCCAATTTTCCCTGAGGTAGATTGGATTTGAATTTAACTAGATTTTTCCTGAGAGTAGTGTCATGGTTTATTAGATCTGGGTCCTACTTCTTATGAGCGCAAGCCTTCATAGTTAATTATCCCCTCTAACGCGTAGAAGAGCACTCTCAATTAATGATGAAATTATATCTAATATGTGCATAAAGTACAGATGTGTGTGAATGTTCTAAACCCTGATTGTAGGGGATGAAAGTAGGCTCGATCAAGATCCCATGGTTTCGTCATCCTAGGCATACCATATGATTCAGTATATCAACACTAACGATCATTGATCATAGTGTCCATAAAATCTGATTAGCAGCCATGAGTTGTCTCCTCTCAGGGATCTCAAATAGACTGAGGTGCATATATATATATATATATATATATATATTCAACATCCATTTATTTTCCATGTGCTTTTTTGCACTACTTCTATTTTTCATCCTCATTCATGTCATTTCTCTCATACATGGTTATAGAGGATGAAAATGCTTACAACACCAACGCTGAGGTAAAAGATTTGCCTTATGAGAAGTTATCTAAGTTCTTTTGATGAAATTGTGCAACTAGTCCAATATGCAACATACACAACTAGAAATATGCAAGTATTAAGGGGTGTATGTACAATTGTTTCAAAACATCTAGACATATTCTTTAGAGATCTGCACTTAAACTCGGACTCTATACACTTGCATAGATGTATTTAGGTTTCAATTAAACATATGTAATAATAGTTTCGGTTAAATGAGCTAGAGTACAGTTTGACTTTGAAAAATATAAATACTCATTAGAAAATTTTGAAAATTTATTAGTTCAACTTACAAAACACCGAGGAATGGTTGGTTAAAAAAACAAAAACTTGTATAACTCAGATTTTTCAATGCGGACAAGTACTAAGGTGGAAAATCATACATAATTTAAAAAAAAAATACTAACTAAATGAAAATTGAGCATTAGACATTATAAATACATACAATTGTACATACACCCCTTAATACGAACATATTTCTTCTAGTTGTGTATGTTGCATAATTTATAAATACTAATGTCTGTTGACCTTTGTATAAAATCCAGAAGAAACAAAGAAAAAATCCCGTAAATAATACCTGTAAGACCGTTGTATCCACGAATCCAGCTGAAATCGGCGCCGTTCGCGTCTGATCCCGCAAATCCCGCAGCAGCTCCTCGATTGTCGCCTGTTCGCGTCGTTAAATAGAAGCCCTGCTTCCTTCCATTTGCTACACACACGACACTCTCGCTCATTTCTCCCGTAGCTCCTCTTCCAGAGTCCCGACCTCCAGAGCCACGACCGAACCTCCAGTCGGCCGAACCCATCTCCTCCATTGCCGCTCGGCTTCGCTCCGTCTCCGACCTTCCTCCCCGT
>NW_021513367.1:190280-278867 GCF_001605985.2 Dendrobium catenatum | reverse complement strand
AATAATTTTTATTTGCCTCAATTAATTTGATTAATGTTTTAAAGATTTACAATTCAATAATTGTTTTATTAATATAGAATTTTGGTTATTCTTGATTAATTGTTTTTATTTTAAATAAGGTTATTTAATACATTTTTATTCCTCTTAATTAATTAATTAATACTTGTATTTAATTAATAAATTAGAGTATTAATTTATTAAATATATTAAATATTTATTTAGGTTAGATAATGCAGATATCGATTTAAAATTAATTTTAAATATATAAAATTAGTTTAAATGGGCAAGCTCCTAGGAAGAACAATATTTAATAATTTTGCTGCGGCAATTTCGACAGCCTCCAGGCAAGCCTCTCCTAAATGAGGGGAGGTTAAGGGGGGGCCATTTGCCCCTTCTGCAATCGACTTCAGCTGATTTAAATCAACGGCCTGAGGACTTTGGAGAGACTGAATCAACCCTGAAACTTCTTCAATTGGCGATTAATGATGTTTTCAATGTATATACTGTATTATTACCTTTATTATTGACATTAACAACATTTAATAAAAATAAGAGGGAGAATAATAATTAACATTATAATTTTATTATTAACTTTTATTATAATATAATAATGTTATTTATCATTACTATTTCAGAAAACAGAAATAAAGAACTTGTTTGGATGTGGGCTTGTTCATGGGAGACGTGACGTGGCTTAGGAAGTCTTGCTCGTGTGAAGTGCTGTGAGCAGGCAAGAAAGCTCCCCTTGTTCGTTCGATCTTGGATACGCCCACAAGCAGGTGGGCTAGAAGGAGGCACAGGACCTGCTTACGGCAATAGAGACTATATCGGGTTAATATGCCGTGCGGCTAGGGAGGCCGATTGGGTTGCTAGTTTGAGAGTAAGAAGCCGGAGAGTCGAACGGGATTGAAGAAGCAGCGGTTATATGTTGAGGGAGGCGGCAGCTTGGCCGATTCTTGCATTATGGTAGGTCACAAACGAACGACAGATCGATGGGGGTCCGATTGTGTGTAGGAAAAGGGAGGAGGCTGACATGCGGTATGGGTACCGCTGTTCAGTCGATTGAGAGGTCGACGGGTGGACGTGTTGGTCTTGCTTGCATGAGAAAAGCCAACGACGGATGTCAAAGCCGATTGTTTACAGGATTCAGATGGGATCGCCAAAGCAAGAGAGAACTGAATCTTTTAATTGCAAGTGAGCATAGAGCATTAACCCTTGTTCGGTTCTTCATTTATTTTATATGAGTCTTTCCTTAACAACATGTGTGTTCGGTTATGAGATCATGCAGGTAGTGGAAGCATGGGTCAGTTAAGCCGGCGGTTTGAGGTAATCAACAAATTGCCTCTAACAAATTTATGGTGACTTTCATACAATTAATTTGTTGTAATGTCTCCAAACATTTATTTTAGCATTCCAAGCTCGTCCTCACCCCCCCCCCCCCCCCCACCCCCCCCCCCCCTTTTTTTTTAAGATAGTAATATAGTTCGACCTTTAGATTTATGAGCAATATGAAATATTAAACCCGATAAATCATTTTGTGTAGTAACCAATTTCTTATATAATCGCCTTTCGTGTTTGCAGGAGCCTATATATATATGGCTGCATCATGCTTTGCAGGATTTTTGAGGGCTCCGAAAATTCGGCCCCGGATATAGTTCGACCTTTAGATTTATGAGCAATGAAATATTAAACCACGATAAATCATTTTGTTAGTAACCAATTTCTTATATAATCGCCTTTCGTTTTGCAGGAGCATATATTATTATGCTGCATCATGCTTTGCAGATTTTTGAGGGCTCCGAAAATTCGGCCCCGGACTCCGCCCGGGGTTTACTTTTTCTCTCGGGGAGTTTTAACAAAATAAAGTTCTGGGGTAAATTTTGGGAAAAACAGATGGGTTTGTAGATAAGACACTATCCAGAAATTTCGCCTCATTTTGCAGAGACTTTATGATTTGAGTTCTGGTTTCCTATAGGCGCAAGCCCCTATAATTAATTACCCCTCCCAATCATGGAGAGAACTTTCAATTAAGGCTAGTCGTCGATCAGATCTACGTTGTATCCATAGATACGTAGTATCAGGTGTATAGTAGCAGCACAGAGCTTGGATTTAGGAATTTAGAAAGTTGATATTAAAAAAAGAAATTTTACCACCCTTGCACTTAAATTGTAGACCCTATCAATTCGCGGTCACGGGTCGGGTCGGGTCAACCCGGAACTGACCCGACACTATTCGGATTCGAGTCAACCCAACCCATTTTTGCAAACGGGTCAATTTTCAAACAACCCCGAACCTGACCCGCTTCGGGTTCGGGTCAACCCGACCCGCTTTGATGCAGTGGGTGACGCGAGCGACGCGAACGCGAACTAGGCGAGCGACGCAGTGCAATGGGGCGCGGTGCGGTGCAGAGGGACGACGCGGTGCAGCGGGGCGATTCGAGCGACGCGATGCGGCGCAGCGGGGCGGGGGCAGTGGGCAGCGGGTGGGGGCAGCGAGCGGGGTAGGGAAATTCAATTTTTTTTAAAATAAACGGGTTTTCGGGTTTATCCGGCAACCCGTCGGGTCAACCCGAACCCGACTCGTTTTTGCAAACGGGTCGGTTTTTCGGACCCGAACCCGACCCGCTTCGGGTTCGGGTCAACCCAAACCCGAAAATTCCGGGTCAAGTTCGGGTCGGAATTTCTGGTCGGGTCCAATATTGACAGGTCTATTAAATTGGATGATGGGGGAATGGATGATGGACCCGATCAAGATCCCATGGTTCCATCATCCTGGGCCATCGTGGTCCCTGGTTTATTTGGTCAGAGGAGGTAGTCGACAAAACCTGACAGAAGGATCCTTATCGATAGCCATGGGTTGCTTCGTCCAAGGGGACCTTGTAGACCTGGGGTAAGTTTGACTAAGAGGACAAATTTGAATCCACCTTAGCTAACAGAGAGCTTTGTGCCCTATCGATCATATCCTATTGATTCATATCTCAAGGATTTAATGCCACTAAGGAACGTATTGGCTTTGGTCATAATTGATATTTCGTAGTGCCATTTGACAGCAAAACCATTTAGTTCAGAGAGCCTCGGGTCATAACCGTTTATCATACGGTGTCATTTGGCAGCAAACCCGCCAGTTAGAAAACACGTACCACATCCTTACTAGCAGGAGATTGTTTGAGAATGGATCCTTGTGATGTTTTTTGACTAGGCATTAGCTCTATATAAGTTGAAGTTAATTTTAATTTGTCCACCCCAGCAAACTATTGTGGAAGGTGGATGAATTTTGTTTTAAGTGGTTGATGGTTGGATTTACAATTTTAAATATTTTTTTATTTTGAGATTTTGAGAATTTCTGTGAAATTTTAGAGTTCGTGTCGATTTCGTCGAATATAGAACTTAGACAAATTGGTAGTGCATTTAGGGTATTGCCGATGTCTCGGTCACAACGACGTAGTCTGTTTTACGATCAGATTTTGTTTGAGCGATGCCGAGGTCTAATCTCCTCGATATGTATTTTGCCTCAAAATTCGTGCCACCAATCCAAATAATCCAAATTGAACATAAAAATATAGTTCTTATGTATTCACAATATTCCGATCACAATGGTGGAATCCATTTTGAATAGCGACAAGGCTAATTTTTCGTAAAATTCATGTTGTTGTCTCGGGATCCATGCCACCAATCCGGATACATCAAATTGAATAAACAAAATGTAGTTTTTAAAGGTTAACGTCCCGGACGTAACGACGAAGTCTGTTCGTCGATCCGACATCGTTTAATTAGCTTCACGCTTTTATTTCGGGTGTCGATTGTCCCCTTTGATCGATCTCATCCGGCTCGACTATGAAGGGCCTTGACCTAACAGAATTCGACGTTCTGACCGTAATGGCGCCGTCTGTTTGGCAATTAGAGGTCGTTTGACCCTTTAAGTGACGTGTGGAGCCAATATGCGTATCTCTTTATTCACCAGTTTGGGTTCTTTCTTGCGTGGTTTGAGATATAGGGGTCAACAAATACCCCCCAACAAATTTGGTACACGCCTAGAGCGAACCACATTTGTTGTATGTTGATTAACCCTGTAGATCTCTAGATATTTGCTCTGGATGTCACACAGAGATTTTCATTTAGCGGATCTCTAAAAGCTTGCTTAGACATCACACTAAGATTTTTTTAATTTTGTAGATCTCCAAGAGTCCATTTTTGTGCCTTTATGGATCTTGAGATGCACTTGTAATCAATAACTTGATTAATATGCTAGTTTTAGTCAAGTAAAGACCCACATGAGAGTGATAGAGTTTCTTGTATTCAGGTCTCTAGAGCAACACTCTATAGATTGACAATGGTGGATAATATCACCACCATTTGCTCTCTTTTGACACCGCAATCACTTTAGTTTATAACTCTTATGTATATGCGCAAAATTATTCTATCATCTGGTTGTATCCTGGTAAAATTTTAAATATTTATTTGGGGATTTCTGCATACAGCACGATGTGGACCCAAATTAATATTTAAAATGCCCCTAATCTTTAGGGGCATTTGTAGATGTCATCCAGGTTGCTCATTCCACGGCTTTGTCTTGAGTCCTAAGATTTTGATTTCTTATGCATTGTGCTTTGTGTTGCGCACATTAATAGAGAATTATCTGATTTGTCTTTACTGACTTGTCAAGTAGTTATTTGTACCTTCTGCCCCATGCTTTTTGCTTAAAATTTTTCTCTGTTAATGTCAGGTCGACCCTCGCTAGAGGGCAGCGCCCCCTTGGACCCCCGGAATAGTCACAACATATCTACACTTTACTTAAAATTTTTCATGTTTCAAATTCATATGATTTAATTTGTGTCGATCCTTTATAGGATAATGAGCTCTAGTGGTGTAGGAATTAGGTCTGATGATGGTCGATCAGAGACTAATATTGAAGATAATAATAAACCTCTATGGGGTTATGTGACAAAAATAAGTAAAACGTCAAAAGGGGGAGGCAATATTGCATTCAAATGCAATTTTTGTAATATCATATACAAAGGATCATATTATAGAGTGAAAACTCATTTGTTGAAGATTAGTGGTCATGAAATTAAAGTATGTCCAAATATAAGCTCATTATAAATGGCTAAATTACTCGTTCATCTAATCAATGAAGAGAAATAAAATTACTCCACAACGGGCTGAAGATTTAGTTTATGTGCATACAAACCTTTGGCTTATCTCAAGGAAAACTCCAACTTATATGAAAGGAGACAACAGGATGAGGGATGTTGTTGGAGATGGATTTGAATCTCTTGAGGATATGAGAATATTAGAAATTGCTAATCTTTCACTTGATGAGCCTGAATTGGAAGCTATGATATTTATTGAAGATGATATAGAAATTCAAAGACAAACCACTGAAGAAGCTAATCCTATCATTCCTTCTATTGAATAGTTGAAACTTCATGTGTTGGACAATTTAGATTTTTGTTTTTTGTTGTTGTACTAGACATTTAAATATTTAATGCTTACTTTTATTTTCATATTATAAGATACAATGCTACAAATAATGTTGCTTTTAATTTTTTTTGTCATTTCAAATATTACGCTTTGATTAATTTCTTAATTTTTATCTATGATTTATATATTATAATGCCGTATCCGCGCCGTATCCATATCATGTATTTTTAAGAATTGACGTGTCCCGTATCCATATCGTGTCGTATCTGTGTCGCTGTATCCGTAACGGTGCAACATAGCCATGCAGAATAGTTGACCAAACTATCAAACCAAGCTTGGGCAATAGTTTTCAACCTTTTGATCCTATTTGTACCAACCTGAGCCACACAGTGCCAAGGTCATTAGCATCTTTAGCACAAACAAACTTGAAGGGCCCATGGAGGCAAAAGAAAGAGGCATCAACGAATTGATCAATTGCTTATGTCAATAATAGTTCTAAGAGTCTTAATTGAACATAAATTGGTTGAAGGCATTGGAGCAGGTCAAAGTCATCAGAGTAGTTATTGAGGGCCACATGTGATCTTTGCAACCTAAAATGATCATTAGAAGTCAGATGCAATCAATTGGGACAAAAGATGATCAGCATTTCTAAAAGAGGTACTGCTTACAACAATAATCAGTGGTAGATCAAGATGCAATTAACTTTGGTAAAAAGCTTTGCCTTCAACAAGTAATCATTAACTATGGGAGTGAAGACAGAATGATGATGATAACTAGCAACTACTAAAGATGTTTAATTGCATTAAACTTTATTAAGCTAAAGAGCTAGCTCTTAACCCATAAAAGCCAACATTTTGGCCCCCGTCCATTAAAGTTAGTCATCAAGATCAAGGTTTTTAGAGGCCAAAGCTAAAGCACCAGGAGCTAACGAAGCTCCTTTGCAAGCCCTAGCCTCTACAATGTTCTCAAACCCTAAAACTGGCTGATCTATTGATACTCGAAAAAAAGTAAATCATTTATCTTTTCTATTAATTGTTCAGTGTGATTCGAATAAAACCTCAACTGTCCTAGTTCATCTCTATTACAGCATTGAAACAACTGTTGAAATGAAAACTATGCTACTATACTTGGAGGGGCAACATTGAATATGGAAAAACATAGAAATTGAAAATTTAGAGAACCATGAAGTTGTAAAATTGAAAGATCAGTAAAAGCATTCATTATTACCTAAAATGCAAAGTTCACATAGAGCCATAAATTGTTTAAAAAACGAGAAAGCGCCACAAAACACATTGTTGTTTAACAAGCAAGCATACCTAGCTTTCGATTTGGCAACCTTATCCTTCGCCAAGCATCTTTTACATGAACTCTACTTTTCCCAAGCATATCAGCCATTTCCTTCCATTTTGGTCCATGTGCTGCATGATATCTTTACAAGAAAACTAGCTCAGTTTGATAAGCAACAAAAAAAGGCTTTCAACAATTAAGAAATCATTTAGACTGACAAGAAACTAGAAACCAAGTCAAATAACTAAGTTACAAAATAGCAGAAAGTATACATTTTTTCATTCTAACCAGGAAAGTACATAAACAATGTTTGATACTAAAAAACTGACACACTCAAGTCCGTATTACTCATAACAATAATAAATAAAATTCATCACAGATTTATTACTCTTAACAGGTCTTTGATATGCAACTTTTACTAGCTTTAAAATCACCGTTGTTGGTTCCAAACAAAGATGAGAATGATTGAGGGTTGAAATCAATCAATTATAAAATTTAAGCTAAAATCCATAAATCGAAACCAGATCTAAATTTTGCTAATGCAACGGTCATCCACAGAAGCAACGTAAAATGACAACCTGATCGTGATGAAAAATAGTTGAAGTTATGCTAGCATGTCACAATAAGCAATGTGCCGCCAGTGACAACAAAAGCACTTAAAATTCACGGAGTGATATGGCTGCCTAAAACCTAAAGCTCTTAAGTGCCACCATAAATATTTGCTCGAATGAAGTGGGGAGAAAAAATAAAAGACTATCATGTACAAATTTAGTTTATTAATAAGAAATATTTCTGAATAGTATTAAATAATAATCATCATATGATATTTGATTAGGTAAAATGACAAATCATCAATTTCCATTTCTTTAAAATTTCAAAAATTTTACTAAGTAATAAGTACAATTAACCTAAAGTTCTTAGCATATAAGAGATGAATAATGAAATTTTGAGTACCATCTATTCCATCTTTATTATTATCCATAATATCTTATATATCACTAAAATTATATCCATCCATTTGATTTGTTGTCTCCTCAAGTCATCCTCTTCTTCTTCAAAATTTATTAATAAAAAATTTGACGCTCTTCCACATACATTTGATCTAGTTTATTTCCAAGAGCAATTCCTTGTTTCACCTACCTATATGCTCTTCTCAACTCTTTAAATCTCACGTTATCATCACCATTATCAAAAGCAATCTCATCTTTGGCATAAGGAGTATTTGCATCTATCACTTAAATCAGAACAAGGTGCTTGCCTCAATAAATGCCGGGTTAAGAAAAAAATGTCCATCCGCCTAGGCATGCCTTAGCAATGAAGTTCGCCTGAGGTGCGTGATGCTTCACCTCACCCAAGCGCCCAATTCTCCTTTAACAACGCTTAACAACGCTAAAGCCTAATTAATCAAAATTTTGTGAGAAACAGGCAAATGCCAACAATAATATCTCCCACAAGTGATGCACCGCAACTTGATCTAATCATGGTGAAAAATATACAATATTTGACTAGATTCAACTAAGATTAGAACTACTAAGAATTTGAAATTTCATAATGAGAAGACCAAAGCATTAATTGAGATAAAGATTAAAAGAAGAACAAATGTCATAAGTATGCGAGCAACAAAATGTAAATGATGAAAAAATTCAAAGATGTTAAGGAACTAGAAGGTGATACAATATTTTATATCAAGAAGATTAACATTAAGAAAAGCTAGGGTAGATGGATAAAAGATTTAAAAATAAAATTGATGACATTAATAAAGTGGTGAAAGATATTGCTAATAAGTTAATAATAGGCATTATAAATGTGGTTCATGGTTAAGCTACCAAACATGGAATGAAAGATAGTTTAAAAATTATTTTTTTCAAGAGATGGATGAAATAGTAAGAGTTTAATTATTAGTAGTGAAAATTAAATGGATATATAGATTCTATTGGCAGAAGCTATGAAAACATCCGTGGTGAGCAAGTTATAGAAGATAAAATGCGATGGAAAAGCTATTTGATTTTGCAGCACATGATCATGATTCGTGACAATTTGTTATTTAAAAAAAAAAGGTAAGAACAATTTGTTATTTAAAAAAAAAAGGAGAATATGACTCATGACAACTAATAAATTTTAAGGAAAAAAAAGTAACAAGAGAACTTAATTTTAAAAAAATGGAGCAATCAAACCATAAATATGCATTTTATCTCCAAATAGGAGGTCACAGGTTTATTATTACAAAGAAAATAAGTTAGTTTTAGGAAAACATTTAACCACATAACATAGAACAAAAGTTTTTGATGTGTCTTGGAGGTATAAAAATAGAAATCAAAAGAAACAACTTACCCAAGGTAGCCTATAAAACTTGGCAGGAGGAAAGTTACTAATCTTTCAAGATAGGTACTTTCAAAGACGCAAAATTAAATGAGATAGACGGCTAGTTACTCTAAGAATGTTACTATAAAAATTTTAGAAGACTATAGATAATTATTATGCATGATTGGAGAAGTGTTTTGGTACTAATATTCAAGAACAAAAAAAAAAGTTTAGAATTGTGATAATAAAGGAATCAACATGATTCAGAAAGTGATGGATGAAGGTAACGAAAAATAGGCTTAGAAAAAACAAATTAGCATAATAGAATCGATTTTATTTTATGTCAAAAAAATCTAACATAGAAGAACTTGTTCAGCTAATTCAATTAATGTAAGAATAAATCGCAAAAAAAATATATTTATTTAGTTATGTCAGAGTTATCAAAGATATATGTAATGAGTGATGACTAGTTGCATGGCATTACCAAAAAGTTTCAAATCATAGTCGGATCACATCAAGAATAATTATTGAGTTTATATATTTTTGTTATAGAGATGTCCACAAAAGATGTTTAAAATGAGGCATATTAGTACATGCTGCATGCGAATAACCATTCTAATTAGTAAGACCGCTAAAAAATTTGCACAATTAAAGATATTTTTAAAATTAGCATTAAAATTAGTGGTGTAAAACTAATAATTATGATTCAAAATTACGAGAAGATCAAGTAATACTTAGTTGTCTAGGCTAAAATATCTATATATTTTATTATTAAGAAGAATAAGACATGTATAAGGATATAACCTTTCGAGATTAAGGATGGGTAATAAAATAAGCAGGCACCACATGACTACCAAGCAATATGAGAATATCACGAAAGATAAAAAAAAAATATGCTAAAAATGCAATTAGATTGGATGAGTTATATTGCTCCAAGTGTTGGAATAATAAAAATTTCAGTGATAACCAAGTTGAGTATAACAGACTGAAAATCTTATGATGGGTGTGTGACAAAATAGGAAAGAAGACATTGCGATGGAGATACATAAAATGGAAACATTTCTTAAAGATAATATAATGGAAATAGAGTTGAGCGATTTGAGCATGTAGAATGTAGGATACAAGATACACAAATAAGATAGGCATATTAAATTAATGTGAAGGGATCAAGAAGTAAAAAAAGAGCACAATGCAAACCACACTAAACAGTAATGATTGGACAAGGACTCATAGAGTTTGTCTAAATAACTCAAATAAGGCTAATGATGATGATGATGGTCTAAGTCTAGCTTTAGTACGGAGAGCTTCTTCTAATTTAAAGTCTTCTAGGGTTTAGAGCTTGAAGTTTATTTTGTCAATTTTCAATTAAATCTCGGTTTTATCAAGTTTTAGACGTTCAAGATTTCTCATGTACTTATAGGCAAGGATTTGTTTGGGAACTTTTCAAAGAAATAAACATCATGTTCCCAGCTGCATATTTCATAGAATATGAAAAAGCCGGTCCTAAGAAAATGTAGTCATTTCTAGAATAGCATCAACCAAGATTAGATGAAGATGCAGTTTAGATCACAAGTAAGATAATATATTTAATATCAAAATATTCATGGTAGAAAACAACTCCAAAAACGAATATATACTTTGGATAACCTTTTGATAAGTTCAAGCTCTTCAGGCTTCCATTTGCGCTCTTCACTTCTCTCAAATAAAATACGTGCTCGCATGCTTACATTTATACTTGGCCTCCAAGGCAGAGCAGCGGCTGCAAATGACATGATCAAAACTAAAACATGTGAATATGTGTCTCGGCATCAAACAAATTAGGCCAGAAAAAACAGTTGCCTATCAAATTGTAACACAAGCTTCTCCAATTTTCAAGTAATTGGATAATAATTTAATAAAACATTTAGCAGCATCCAGTCATTAAAAGCAAGAAAAATCTACAAATAGTAATGAAAAATTAAAATAATGAAACAAACAAAAATTAAATGTGACAAAGAAAGCGAACTTGCCATTTATACCAAATAAAAAATTTTGAAATAGAAAGACATCATTAAGCATGCCATTAAACTTGTAGAACTTTCTGATTCGCCTTTATGAGTCATTTGGTATTCATTTATGCATTGAGAGACAGCCATCATTACCATTGCTTTTAGCTGTTCATTCCTAGCTAAGATATAGCTTGAGGGTGAGCATAGTTTGATTTGCTTCAGTTTTACTAATTTTCGGAGATAAACTAACAATGTCAGTTCTCAAAAATCATAAATAAAACCATTTTATAATACAATTAAAATCATAGTTCAGCCTTCAGTTTGCTTTGGTCAGTTTTGATCTGTTAGAGCTTCTTTTTACCTATAAATAATTAGCATAGTCATAATAGTAGAAGAAAATTATAAACTCAAACACAAATTTCATATAAGGCTACTGCATCGTAATTAAATAGGTGAAATGTAGACTCACACAAATAAATGACATAATATGATAAAGATAGGACCAAAATGATCCCTTGACTTTTTATGAAGGATCAAAATAGTCCCCAACTATTTAAAAGCCCCAATTTAGTCCCTTTACTTTTTAAATAAAAATTTAAATGATCTCATCATCCAAAGTACTAAATGTTAGAGTTAATGATGTTAAAAATATGTGTATTTTTAGAAATTTTTTCTTGTTGAATTACTTATTAAATATAATTATCAATTAACTATATTTTCTCGTGTACAACAAATATGTTTGTATATAAAGAGAAGCCTATCAAGAATGCGCATAAAGCCAACAAGTTTATTTTGGCATTTTTGTTTGACATTTTTTTATTCTAAATATATTATAGTGAAAGAAAAGTGAATTTTAAATTTATGTATCAATTTTATTAAAATTTTTATTTTAGAGAAAAATGAAATATATATTTAGTTGATGGAAATTACTTTTTTATAAAGAGTAAAAGTTTTTTTTCTTATATGAATCATTTGAAATATATATATATATATATATATATATATATATTTTATATAGGACGCAAGTAGAGTAAAATAGATAATTTATTAAAGATATTGGATGTATTAGATTTGGCCTATGTTAAGAAAGGTAGAGATAGACCTAAAAGACATAGTTAGAAAATATTAGAAATAATCTTTTTTTTATTAGATTTAAATGAGAATTTGACTCTTAACATGACATAACAGAGAAAAAAAATTCACATACCACATGTAAAAGGAGAAAGACTTGATGTTTTTGTATTAAAGAATAAAATATTTTCCTTGCATAAAAGGTTGCAATGCTAGTTCAAACTGTGATTGCCTTTATAATTAAATCAAATGTCATTTCAAAATGAAATAAATTTAGATTTTAAAATTTACTACAATGAAGCTTGATTGTGACTCTATTGAACTTTTTTTTATGAGAACGTAATGATTGTTCATCAGCCGCCCTTCTTTGTATCTTAGGTAGCTTTCCTCTCTTTGATTTATTATATATTAGGGGCAATGATGAAATCTTGGGACTATTTGACCACTCTTCAACGGCATTTAAAGGCATAATGTTGCACTCATAAGTTTGCATGTAAATTTCAACAAAATAGCATGGATCAACATAGTCTACACAATCACCCATATTCATATGAACTATAACACAAGCACATTCACAGGGTATTTTATTTAATTCCCACCTCCTACAACCATACAACTTGGACACCAAATCCAACATGTAGTAGGCTCCATGTATAGCATTTATTTCATAGTTGTTAACATCAGCTATATAACCAATGCATGTATCAGCTTCATGTTTATTCCTCCCGAATTCTTGGACATAATTTTTCACTTTATTTCATGGCCTTCTCCTTATTCTTTAACATTCTTATCATAACTATAGATCTAATACTTTCAAGCATTAAAACAACTGGCAATTCTGTAGCATTAACTATGAAAGCATTGAAAAATTCATATATAATGTTGAGCAAATGTCACATTTTGGGATAAAGTTAAAATGAGATCTTAAACTTTCACTTGGAGGCTTCTCATTTAACCATTAAAAGACTGCATGATCTAATTTTTCTAGCTCCTTGATTCTAAAAGTGAATTGGCTAATAGTAGTTTCCATGTTTGCTGCCCATAATGCATTCTTCAATGCCACGCCAATAAATCCCACCATTTTAAAGTTTTGGTGCAAATGTCAAACAAAAAACTTAGTAATATTAGTTAATTTATTTTCAAGTGATTTATAACTTTATTTAGAAGTTACCTAGAAATTTAAAATGAAGCGTGTCTTATGGTTTCTCCTAGAAGTAGCCCGGGTGTTTGAATTTGAATCGAGGCTTACAATTTTTATTGTAATTAGCCCGCAAAGCGAATCTTACGACTCCTATTAGAAGTAGCCAACTTGTGGGCCTCAAAACTTAGCCCTATAGACTAGCATGCCCATTAGTTTTATTTGTTTGGATTTTAGGGTCTTGCAATTTATTTAGCAATTTTTCTCACGTGTGGGTCTTACAACTTCACTTAGAAGTTGTCTGTTAGCGGGTCTTACAACCTAGCCCTATAGGCTAAGATGCCAGTTGATTCAAATTTAATTTGAGAGTTTAAAATTTCTCATAGGAGTTTCTCTCAAATAACAAGCCTTACAACTTTTGGAAGATGTCTGAAAGTGGGTATTACAACCTAGTCCTTTAGACTAAGATACCCGTTAATTTTATTTGACAGGTCTTATGACTCCCTTACAAGATATCTGTAGGTTTAATTTGGAGTGGGACTTACTACTCCACTTAGTAGTTGTCCGTTAGTTTTGGTTTTTAGTTAGGTCTTATAACTTATGCATTTCAAAAGTAGCTTACTTATTTGAGCAAAACAGGTCTTACTGTTTCCCTTTGGAAGTAGCCCATTCATGGGTCTTACAACCCTAACAAGAAAGATGCTCGTTAGTTTTTTGGTTGACAGGTCTTATGGCTCCATTAAAAGTTTCCCGCATTATTTATAAGACTTACTACTTCCCTTAGAAAGTAGCATGTTTGTTTATATTAGTGTAGATTAGACTTTTACCCATAGGTATTTTAATTTGTAGTTGTTTGCTAGCTCACGGGGAGGTCGGGACAACATTTATCATTGTTTCTTTCTGCTCGGATCAGAGATTAACGACACAAGGTCTTCAAATTTAAAATTCATTCTACCCGAATAAGATATCAACGGCATAAAGTCTTCAAATTTTAAATTTAACTCGTCGGGATTAAAGATTCAACTGCACGAGGTGTTCGAAGTTAGAGACATCTCACCTAGATTAAAAATCAACGCCTTCAATTTTAAAATTCATTCGCCAAGATCATAGATCAGTATTGCGGGTCCTCAATTTGATTTTTATCAGCCCAATTTTAAAAAAAAAAATCAATGGTGCGGTCTTCACAATTTGACAAATACATGTCTATTTAACTTATTTGTTGTTAAAATGACAAACCCATATAAACAATTGAAACAATCATGCATATATGACACAAAAGTAAGCAATTTAAATTTCATATTTCTCTAATTGAAGATCTCGACCAATTTTGGATAGTTCACGCAAGCAATGTGCAAGTGAAGGCACGATTCATGTATAGGTTTAGGTAAAAAGCAATCAAAAAGGCAAGGAAATGTACAGGCAATCGGATTGCGTGCAAACGATTGGGGCAGAGATAGAGAATTCATGCGTGGGTCTTATAGGCTAAGATGCTCGTTAGTTTTTTGGTTGACAGATATTACAACTACCTTAAAAGTTGCCAGTAGTGTTTATAAGACTTACTGGTTCCCTTTGAAAGTAGCATGTTTGTTTATTTTAGTGTAGATCAGACTTTGCCCCATATGTACTTAAGTTTATAGTTGTTTGCTAGCTCGTGGGGAGGTCCGGACAGCATTTATAATTGTTTCTTCCTGCTCATATCAAAGATTAACGGGGCAGGGTCTTCAAATTTAAAATTCATTCTACCCGGATCAGATATCAACGGCATTAAGTCTTCAAATTTAAAATTCAACTCGTCAGGAGTAAGTTTGCGGATTAGCAAAGGTTTTACCTGTGAAGAGTAATCTGGCGTTTGATTCGGCCTCACATGTAGAAGGCGGATTTGGCCTGCATGTATATTGAGACTGAGATTGAATCAAAATAAAAAAACGAGGGATCAAGAGAAGAACGGAAGCAAGTAAACGAGAGCTAGAGAGCAAAGTTTTGAAATTGAAATAAGCGTATGAGTATTACTTCTTTCATTTCAACGTGGTTTTGTATTAGCCAAAGAGTCACGTCTTTCGAAAATTTTGTTTTTATTTTTTGCCACCGTCTGAAACGATGAATCTATTGATCTCTATTTTTTGTTCATTTCATTTTTTTATCAATCAACAACCTCATATAAATAAAAAATTGAAAAAATTTATTTGCATTCATTTTTCAAACTGAGTTAAGTGCTTGTTGCGTAATCGTTTTTGAGTGGGCAGGAGAGGGTTAGAACCGCCAACTCATCTTCTTGTTTGATCCATCAAGTGGTGACACCATAGGAAGAAAGGAATACTCACATGCTTGTCGACGCTCGCCTCCTAGTCGAGCGGATCTCATCGCTGCTGGGGTGGGAAGAAAAGAGTCAAGTGTAAGGAGACAAAATAGTAACGTAAAAACAAAGCCGCCTATCTAATGGGACTAAGGGGAAGAAAGGAATCCTTACAAGCTTGCTTCCTAGCAAAGCAAGTTCTTGTCACTACTGTAGTGTGAAGAAGAGAGCCACGTGCAAGGAGTGCGGGAGTTGCTTAAGAATAGAGCCACGTGTCTCCGTTTAGTCTTGTCCCAATATTTAGGATTTAGCATAATTAAAAAATTGCATTCCAAAAAAAATACCCCCACCATCCATAACATGATAACTTTTTTGAAATGTTTATCATTAATTTTGGTTACTTTTCCATTATTTTTGAACAACAAGTGATGCAGGACTAAATATGCTTTAGATGAATGCGAAAAGAACTTGCATGATTTTGATAAGAACAAATAACAATTAAGACTATTAGCCACTAAACGAAAACGAAAAACGTAAGAGGGGTAGCTATGCTTAGGACAACTCATATGCTAAGTTCTTGAATCATCAAAACAATTAGAATTTCAACAACATACGAATTAAGTAGTTACTCAACAAAAATCTCTAATCTAACAATGAGATAAGAAAACATAGAAAGTACACTCAAATCCTATGTTTACTAGTCGGAGGCAGAGGGTGAGGCACGATTCCTTGCGAATTGATCACCACCTACAAGATTAGCGGATTAGAAAAATAAGTAAAAAGGGGTTCACCTAAGTGGTTGTCTGGAAACAATTTTCCACTGGACGTTGGCAAGTTGTTCGTCGATGGCTTCCGAAAGTGTAAAGATGATGCGTTCCACGTACTGTTCAATGGAATTATCGACTTTCGGGTTGAAGTGGAAGAAGGTGGAGTGGAGGATGTTAATGTTCCCTTGCTCATCGTAAGTGAGCCCGCAGTCAAGTTCCGGATCGACCATTCATTGGTTTCGAAGGGTGGATGAGTGGATGAAGATCATTGTTGTTTCCCTTGAAGACTCCACTATAGAGAAAGAAGTTTCTCTCAAGAGTTGAAGTGGAGGAGAAGGAAGGGGTGGCCTGCCAAAGAAGAAGGCTAGGGGAAGAACTTTGGGTTCAGATTTTGGTGGATGGGATTTGATTCAAACAACTCCTTAATTAGTACCCTTGATTGAAAGGACTAAATGAAGGGAAAGAGAGAGAGGAGCGGCGGGCAAGAGAGAGGGAGAGAGGTTTATTTAATTCCAATATGACAGACTCTCTTTTGGAAAGAAATTAAATAAGTGGGGGCATGGGGATTTCGGCCAAGAGAGAGGGAGAGGAGGTTTGAATTATTTCAAGAGAGTAATTTGGAATTTGGAAATAATTTCCAATGAGATCCCATAGGGGGGCGGCTGAAATAGAGAGAGGGAAGGGGATTTAATGAGGCATTCAATGCTTTCCTAACTTAATAAATTAAATTTGGAATGAAAGATTTCATCCCAATTTAATTCAAAATTTAAATAGGCTATAAATTAGTAAGTTTTCTAAAATAGGATTTATAAATTAGGTAACTATTTCAAATTCAAATAGATTTGAATTTGAGCATTAATAAAGCTACATAAAATATGAAAGACTTAAGGCAAGTGGAGATGAGAGGAAACCAATGGGAGGGGCCGGCGGTGTGGCGGTTGGCCGTGGATGGTGGTGGGGATTGGGTCTAGCCAACAGGTGGTGTGGGGGGACTAGGGTGGCTGGTGACTTAGGGGTTTGGAAATACCCTAGGCCGGCAGCTAGTGGATGAAGGGAAAGGGAAAAAAGAGATAGAGAAGAAAGAATCACAAACCTAGACACTTCCAAGGTTGGTGGGTGATCTGTTTCCCTCTCCAAGGGACTTCACTCCAATCTCTCTCAAGCTCTCACAATAACTCAAACACGGAGAAAATTTTATCATTCATTCATTAACCAAGAAAAGATAACATAAGGGATATATATAGCCTCATACAAAGGACTCAAAAGTAAAAGACGACAATTCCTTTTGGGCTTACACATGACATCCCTTAAGTAAGTGGTAAAAGCGGAAAATAACAAAAGCGAATACAAACATAAAATAATAAAAAGACAAATACATAATATGACTTAAAAATAAATCGACTCGATCGTGGTCGTAGATCGACGGCCATGTCTCTGATAGACTTTCGAAGCTCTGATGTCCCCATCAACAAGACTATTTATGTCTCTATTTATGGACTTAAGGGACCACATTCAGACTTTCACATAATCAAGGACCATTTTGAATATTCATAAAAAGTAGGGAGACCATTGTAATCCTTTTCTCTAATATATGATAATACTACTTAAAATAGAATGCTAGTTTTATTTTAGCATTTGAATAATTAACTAAAGTATATACTGGAAAGCGAGAAGTCAACTATGGATAATACTACTTAAAATAGAATGTTATCTGTATTTTAGCATTTGAATAATTAACTAAAGTATATACTGGAAAGCGAGAAGTCAACTATGAACTTCATCTCAGAATAATGATTCTTAATTTTATGTAGAAAGCACTTTGCACATATCACATTTTCGAATACCACCAAATGTCCATCCAAGTTCTGTTCTAATTACAATATTGATTCTATTAAGAAGTGACAAACAACAACCTCCCTTAGGTCACCCGTCAACAAGGCAACAGACAAAGTTTGCATGCTGCGATTCAAATTTAATAACTTTGGAATCACATATACACTAAATTGGTACCTCGTTTCTTCATTACTAAAACATAAAACCAATTTTGCAAGTATATCTCACTTATAGATTAACTACAAAAAGCATGCACTACATGGAGTAAATTTATCAGTCTAAAAATAATCAAAAGATGAAAGTTGAAACAAACAGATCCACTAAATATCAATCAAATCCAAAGATTGCAAACAATAGCAAAAAGTAGGGAAAAGGCATTTAAAAAATATTAATTTATTCGTATTGGCAAATTCAATTTATAAGCCATATCTAATATTCTAAAATTTTCAAATATAAGAAGCGTTAAATCTCAGCCATAACATAGCAGATTGATCCCACACCTGTGATGGGGATCCATGGGAGGCTCACCTTGATCGCTCCTATCTCTTTCCATAGTTAGGTGGCTGATTTAGGCAGGATTATATTAGGGCACAATGCAAGATTATGTAATTGATTTATTTCTTTATTAGAGATTTTGTATAGATCTATAGATAGAGATATATTTGTGCAACAAAGTTAAGTTTTTTCCCTCTCAAATCTCTGAATTCAACATGGTATCAAAGCCACAGTAGGCCTTTATTGTCGATACCATTGCAAATCTTCGTGAGGGGATATACGAAGGAAGCAAAAAAGGTAGCCTTCATTGTTGTTGAACATTGATCATCGAGCAGTCTGTTTCGTTTCTTTAGCCCTCCCTACAAGCGGTCCTCCCTGCATGCCCAAAGCAAAACTGAGAGGGAGAATTCCCGCATGCGTGCAATCGAACGAACATGCGGCCAGAAGAGGCAAAGTAGAACATGCCTGTCGAGCGCAAGAGGTCTTCTCTGCATGCCATGCAAGCCGAACGCCTACATACGGTCAACTAGAAGAATCGACGAGGTCTCGTTCATGCCTAGAGGCGCTTGTGCGTCAATAGAGAGAATTGAAGGAATCGAACAAACGTCTACCTATGTACGCTCATGTGTATAGATTGAAAGAGTCGATCGAGAGAGAGAAGAGGTCTCGTGCATGTCTATTGAAGGAATCAAACCCGTGCGTATCGACCGGAACACTTGAATAGAAGTCTCGTACATTTCTTTTGGAGGAATCGTCCGAACACGAAGAAGCATATGTCTGGAAGACTCGGACATATGTGGAAAGTTGTTCGTGCGTATGTATCAAGCCAAACAGGAGCTGCTATAACAAGCATCGACCTTCATTACCCTTGCCAGAATCCGGAGGGTAAAATTCCAAGCAGCCTTCATTGCTATCATTTGACACCGAAATTTTTAAAATTAATCCATCCCATAGTATTGACCAAATTGAGGATTCTATGGAGCACCAAGGATGAGGTGATCTCCAAAGTATGCAACATTTATATCGCCTAGATGGGAAGAACTACCTGAAGTGGTCTCAATTTGTGAAGACTTACTTGAAAGGGCGAGGAAAGATGCACCACTTCCTTGGAGGAGGACCAAAAGAAGGAGATCCTAATTTTTTGGCATGGGATGAAGAGAACTCCATGATTATGTCATGGCTATGAAATTTCATGACTCTAGAAATTAGTGATACATTTATGTTCCTATCTACTGAAAAGGGCATATGGGATGTCTCTAAACAAATCTTCTCAAAAGCTCGGGATGTTGCCCAAATCTTCGAAATTAAGGTCAAGGTGGGAAGCACAAAACATGGAAGCAAGACTGTGACAGAATATGCCAATCTCCTTCAAAACTTGTGGGAAGAACTTGATCACTAAAAATACATAGAAACCAAGTGACCAGAAGATACTATTATCTTGAAAATTTTAATTGAGAAAAATAGAGTGTATGATTTTCTTGTGTGACAAAATGCGGAGTTTGATCAGGTTAAAGTTCAGATACATGGCAAAGAAGAGACACCATCATTAAATGAGGCCATTTCTCTCATTTGTGCTAAAAAAAGCCGAGAAGGGATAATGTTGTAGCCAAAAGGTTGTTAAAGGTTCAGTAATTATGACAATCAAAGAGACATCATGGGAAAAAAAGGGTAAGGACTCCTCAAAATATAAAGACAAAGACTCCCTTTTGTGCAGCTATTGCAATAAATCAAGACATACAAAGAAGACATGCTAGAAGAAGATACATTGAAAGCCCCTAATAAAGAGTGGAATCAAAGATATGGACAAAAGAGCACATCACAAGCTAACACTAAAACAAGTCAGGCCACCTGGAAATGCAGTACAAATTCAGAGAGCTCAATAAATAAGATATTGATAGGCTAAAAAACCTCCTGGTATCCCTTAAAAAATCACATTCATCTTCTTCTTTTACACTTTCACATAAGTTTCCTATTTCCGTTTTGTTATTGAGTCCATAAGGAAATGATATGTTTATCCTTATAGGTAATATATCATCTTTCTTATGTCGTGCTTGATCACAGAATATACAAGTGCTTCTAGAAATCATTTGAAAGATTTATGGATCATTGACTCAGAAGCCACAAATCGCATGATACACTCCACTACCCACTTCATTAACTATACTCTTTGCCCAACTACTAAGAAAATCATCATTGTTAATAGTTCTCTAACCATGGTAGCAGGCCAAGGAGACATATTCTTATCTCCCTCTCTCACTCTAAAAAATATGTTCCACGTACCTCAATTATCAACAAATATATCTTCATGCAAAAACTTACCAGTGACCATAATTGTCAAGTCCTATTTAATCCTACTTATAGCCTATCTCAAGACTAAGGATCGCGGAAGAAGATTGGACTTGCTAAGAAGAGAGATTGACTGTACTACCTAGAATAGCTAAACAAATCTAATAGTATCAATAATGATTATTCTGTGTTATCCCTATTTAATAAAAATATATACTATTTGGCTTCATCATTTTAGGTTAGGACATCCATCTTTTAATATGTTAAAAAATATGTTTCCAAAACTTTTTTATAAGTACAAAAATGAAAATTTTCATTGTGAAACCTATGAATTAGCCAAACATAAACGAGTTTCTTTTCCAAACAAAAATGAGACATATGATACGCCCTTCTATTTTATTCTTAGTGATATTTGAGAACCCTAAAAAATTCCTAACATCTCTAGAGCCCGATAGTTTATATCCTTCATTGATGACTGCACTCGAGTCTCTTGAATCTTTTTCTGCAAAAATCAATATGATATTAGCCCTATCCTCCTCAATTTTCACACCATGATCCTGAACTAAAATGAGGTAAAAATAATAATAAAAAAATTGCTCCAACAATGCTAGAGATTACTTTAATCAAAACATATCCTCCTACTTTCAAAAATCTTCTTATGTTCACACCCCACAACAAAACGGGGTTGCAGAAAGAAAAAATGATCACCTTCTGGCAGGGATGTAAATTTGAGGGGACGGGTCGGGTTCAGGTTGAACTCGAAACTGACCCGGCACTATTTGGGTCAATCCGAACCCCACCTATTTTTGCAAACGGGTCGGTTTTCCGAACCCGAACCCTACCCGCTTCGGGTCCGGGTCAACCCGACCCGACCCGAATGACCTGGTGCCAACAAAAAGCGCTAGTTTTTTTGTCTAAAAACGGATCAATATCTAATTTTCGGGCCAATCTCGGGTTGCCGGGTCAAAAATGGTATTCCGGGTCAAAAACAGATCAATTTCGTGTCAACGAGTTAACCCGAACATGACCCGATTTTTGAAACAGGTCGAATTGTTGAACCCGAACCTGACCCATTTCGGGGTCGGGTTAACCCAAACCCGAAATTTTCAGGCCAGGTTCAGGTCGGGTTCAATATTGACACCCTAACTTCTAGCCTTCACCTGTGTATTCCTATTCCACCAAAATGTACCCAAATCCTATTGGGAGGAAGCCCTTCAAACTGTCACATATCTCATAAACCGACTACCTTCAAAAACCTTAGGACTGAAAAATACCAATAAATATTCTACCCTTCTTTTTTCCCGAATTTTGAACCCATAATAATCTTATATCCAGAATCTTTAGTGCACTGCCTATGTTCACACTCACAGTCAAAATAGATGAAAATTAGATCCAAGAGCACTCAAATATTTCTTTTTGGGATATTTATCCACCCAGAAAGGATATAAGGGTTTTCATCCCTCCACCAAGAAAATCTCGTATATGTCGATATTATTTTTTATGAACAAAATTCTATTTTATCAAACCTCATCTTCAGAGGGAGACTGAAACTGAGAAAGATGAGAAAACTGAGATTACTCCTCTTAACCTACCAACTCCAACCCACCCACCTAAGATTGAGGACAAAGCTATTTTTCATAACAAGAGGCTTGGGAATACATATTCCAGATGTAAAAATCCAAACTATGCCCCAAAACATATCCAAGAATCTAAACAAACTCCTCAAATTGAGGTAAACACAAGAAAACCTCCATTGTAACCCACAACCAACTTTGTATCCTTTCATAATTTCTCACATTCACACAAAAATTTCTTGGTTACACTAAATGATATTCATATTCCTAATAATATTCCTGAGGCCTTATCAGATGATAATTGGAAAAGTGTTATGAACAATGAAATACATACCCTGGAGAAGAATAATACCTGGGAGATCACCTACCTACCAGTAGGGAAAAAACAAGTCGACTGCAAATGGGTATTCTCTATGAAATACAAAGCTGATGATATACTGGAAAGGTATAAGGCAAGACTCATGTGAAATGGGTATAAGACATACGGCATCGACTACCAAGAAACTTTTGCAACTGTGGCGAAGATGAAAACCGTTAGAATCTTACCCGCACTAGCAGCTAATTATAATTGACATCGGGGACAATTGAGTGTCAAAAATGCATTACTACACAGGGACTTGGAGGAAGAGATTTATGGAGATTCCACCAGAATTCAAGGAAAAATCTGGAGGGGACAAGGTGTGTAGGTTAAGAAAGTCTCTATAAGGGCTAAAACAGTCACCTAAAGCTTGGTTTGGAAGATTCTCAAAAATTATACTTCTTAATGATCATCAATAGAGTCAAGGGGACCATATATTATTCTTCAAACACTCAAACTCAAGGAAAGTCACAAAATTATTAGTTTATGTGGATAATATAATCTTGACTAAGAATGATGAAAAGGAGAAGGTGATTCAAAGGAAATGTCTTACGAGAGAATTTGAGATCAAAGAACTTGGTAAATTAAAATATTTCATTGGAATTAAAGCAATCCACTCCAATAGAGATTTTTCATTTCACAACAAAAATACATCTATGATCTTCTTAAAGAAACAAATAAACAAGCTTGTAAATCAGTATCAACACCAGTAAAACCAAAACTCAAATTAGAGGAAGCTAAGGAAGATCCATAAGTAGATAAGGGAACTTACAAAAGATTTGTGAGGAAATTGATCTATCTTTTGCACACCATATCAGATATAGCATTTGTTGTAAGTATGGTCAATAGTTCATGAAAAATCCAAAACAGACTCATATGCAAGCTGTAGATAGAATACTACACTATGTTAAGGGGAAAACGGGAAAAGAGATTCTCTTTAGAAGAGACTGTGGAATAACCCCAGAAGCATAAACTGATACAGATCATGCAGTATCACTAGTAGATAGGCGATCTGCCTCAGAATACTACACATTTATTGGAGGAAAAGTTGTTAAATAGAGAAGCAAGAAACATAATGTGGTGGAAAGATCTAGTGCAGAAGCAGAATACAGAGCTATGACCTTAGGAATATGTGAGCTACTATGGATCAAGATGATTCTAAAAGACTTAAGGATCAAGTAGAAAGAACCCATGAAGCTACATTATGAAAACAAATCAACAATCAACATAGCTCATAGTCCAGCTTAGCATGACAGGACCAAACATAGAAATGAATACATTTTATAAAGGAAAAATTAGACAGTGGTTTTATATGTATCTATCATATCTCATCAAAAGACCAGCTTGCAGATATTTATACCAAGGGACTTGATAACTCAACCTTTTGGAGACTGATTACTAGACTAGAAATGACATATTTATATTTCCCAACTTAAGGGAGAGTGTTAAATCTTAGTCATCCCTCAGTAGATTGATCCCACGGCTAAGATGGGGATCCATGGGAAGCTCACCTAGATCACGCCGATCTCTTTACATAGTTAGGTGGTTGATTTAGGAAGGATTATATTATGGCAATGATGTAACCTAAGGCTCTGATACCAAATTGATGCAATAAAAAAATAAATATTGCAAACTCAAGACTTCCTTTCCTTAAAACATAAACTAGCACAAATAGAATAAAACAATACTATTATAAAACAGACACACCTTACAACTTCAAATAAAAAGAGCACAAAACCTTATAATTTAAAATAAAATAAGGCGCAATGACACCTTACAACTACTAAAAGTTTTGAGAAGAAAGATACAGGTGGAATGGGAACCATAGAGAGAAGAAGTAGATAGAAGTCCGAGATGAAGTTTTCAAAGCTAGGGAGGTAGAGGAAAGTAGCTCGCAAGTAATATAAACCCACAAGTTTCACTTTTCAAATATTCTTCACAATCTCTCTCTCTCCTTCACAAAGGAATTCAACACCAATTTATAAGAGAAAGAAGGGGGAATAACATTCAACAGTTAACATAATTGTGCCACCAAAAACAGCCAATAGGAGCCTATGAAGACAGCCCATTTAATGAGGATTTAATGCACTTAGTATAGGAAAACAACAAAGTGGAAACTGAACAACCACCATGGGAAGACAAAACATACATATTAGAAGACCAAACAGTCACATGAGAAGACCAAACAGCCACCAAAAACCCCTCCAAATCAGCCCCCACCTTGATTGCATCAATTCTCCCATGGTGGAAAAAATCTCATCCCCTGATGAGAATGCCTTACAACTTCCATGATGTTCTGAATGCGCTATTTCTAATGGGAGATGTTCCTCTTGAATAGGAACTTTGGCTTGTTGATTGATTTGACTTATATATATATATATATAAAGGGAAAGGAAAACTCACACGACAAGCTAAAGCTCTATTACCAACTTGATGTAATTTAAAAAAATACTATGATTGCAAACTAAAAGACTTCCTTTCAATAAACAAGCAAACACAACAATAAAACAGAATACAACAACGCTTACAACTTCTAATAAAAAAGGACATAACAACACCATACGACTAATCAAAGCTTTGAGAATAAAGATACAATTGGAATGGGAACCGTGGACAGAAGAAGATAGAAGTTTGAGACAAAGTTTCAGAAGATAGGGGTAGAAAAAAATAGCTTCCAAGTTAAATAACCCATAGGTTTTAGTTTCCAATTATTCTTCACAATCTCTCTCCATTCTCAAAGGAATTCAGCCCCAATTTATAGGAGAAAGAAGGGGAATAACATTCAATAGTTCACATAATTGTGCCATCAAACACAACCACTATCAAGACAGCCCATTTAATGAGTTAATGCACTTAGTATAGGACAATAGCAAGGTGGAAACCGAACAACCACCATGGGAAGACAAAACAACCATATTGGAAAACCAAACAGCCACATGGGAAGACCGAACCACCACCAAAAATCCCTCCAAATCAGCCCCTACCTTGACTGCATCCGGCAATAAAGCAGCATTCTGTAATTGATTTATTTCTTTACTAGAGAATAAAGATTTTGTATAAATCTATAAATAGGGATATATTTGTGCAATAAAGTTAAACTTTTTTCCTATCAAAACTCTGAATACAACAAGAAGAAAGTTTGTTTGACTTTTTAATCTTGTTTTATGATAGTTAAATAAACCTAACCAATTTGTTCCGCTCAGTGAGAATGTATACAGAAATAATCAGTTTAAACTCTCATCAAAATCGGTCAATTCGGTTTTTTAACACTCGCCCCTAAAAATTTCAATAAACCCTCCACAGTAGAAGATAGCCGCATCATCAAAAGAGCAAAGTGATATGAGATTAAGTAATGCCATTCAGGACTTAGTGACTTACCACCAGTAATAATGCTTAAACTTTTAAAAACTGCCATTGTCCAACTCTGTGATGAGCTAGTTTTAAACCAGCCATAAACCATGTTACAACAAAACTAGGAATTGCAAACATTGTCATATAAAAGAGAAATGCCTAAACTATAAGTTAATTTCATTAATTAGTAGGTAGAATAATATTACTCAGTTGATTAAAAGAGAGATCAGTTTAAACAATTTATTTTAGAAGTGCAGCATTTACACTAATACATTCATATCACAAGCAATAAGTAATCCCAGATGGCAAGCACAAAAACAACAATGTCAAAAAAGTTAAATAAATCAAGCATAGAAAGGCCCCTCAAGTTGAGTTCGCTAACAAGCATCAGGGCTTACCAATGACTTTCCAGCAACCTTTGACTTCTCTTCTATAATCACGACTATGAAGAACCTTACGCAAACCCTGTTCTCCCAATTGATTGGCCTATAAAGATAATAAAAAACCCAAAACACAGAGCTCTAAGACTTTCGGAAAGACACTTCAATATCTGAACAACATGTCAAAAACAAAGAAAGGACCAAAAGAAAGCCGTGCATACAAGGAGAAAGTCTTATAAATTGCATTTATAAGTCAACATGCTTACAAAATAGACCTCAATACTTTTGATAACATTTAATATTGAATATCTGATGTGTTGCTCAAAGTTTATTATCTTCATCTAAAATATGAAATCTTTGAGTTGTATCAATCTTTTGCATTTATTAACAAAAAAAAGAAAAAGAAGAGGTGAAGAATAATTTCACTCTTTTCAAATGCTTAAACTCTCGGTACAACAAATAGGACTAAGAAAGCAACTAAAGGAAAAAAGCTTAAGAAGTAGAAAGCACGCTAAACACACCAAAGTAGGAAGCAAAATAACAGGATATAGAAATAGCTATCCATGAATATACAGTGCAAATATTAAAAACATTAAAATAGAAACATAGCGATCTATGGACACCAAATAATGATCAACCGCTGCAGTCAACAATGGCTGTCAAATGCAAAACACCTGGGAAGGCAATATTAATGACCAAATTAATTTCATAATTCCATGATAAAGAGACCGCTAAGACTAGATTTTACTCCTAGTTTCCTACACGCCCCTTCAAACTGCATGATTCAACTTGACAATTTTAATATTTTGAAGATTTTTAAACAGAATGTCTCAATTTGAAAATATAATTGAGTATAAAGGAGAGAAACTATCCCATTATCAACCTTTACCTTGATAAAATGACTATCAACTTTGGCATGCTTCTTTGATCATGATAAACTAAGTTTTTACCGATAGATATCAGAGCTTGATTATCATATAATAATTTAAATGGTTCATTTTTAATGGATAAATAGTTCTTCGAGAAGCCTTTCCAACCACATTATTTCACAAATTCTATAGGCCAGAACCCCAAATTTTGCCCGAACACTGATTCTAACAAGTTGCTTTTTATTCCCACATAACACTATATCACCCCATATGAATTACAATATACTAAAATGGGTATACAATCAATAATGGATCCAACCCAATAAACACTAATGAAACAAGAATTTTTTTTAAAGATTTTCCAGAAGAATAATCCCCCTATCCTAGCCATTTTTAAGTGCCGAAGAATCTGATACGCTGCATCCATATGTTTTTAAGTAGATTAGTTCATTTGTTAATTAACCATGCTTAAAGAAAAGCAAATCTCAGATCTAGTTGAAAGTGGTAAATGAATTTGCCAACAACAATTTTGATCCTGACCTTTGCCCGTAGGAGAACTATATTTATTTACAATTTTTACATAAGGGTTCATAGGAGCTCTGTTTAAAATTGCGCAATAAGAGGCGCGCCTCTGCGCAATTTGACCCAAAACCGCCTCGAGGCTTACGCAATTCCTCTCCTGGCAGAGGTGTACGCCTCACTTGGACTGAGGCGCGCCTCAGAGGCGCAATTGCGCAATTCTGGCTGAGGCGTACGCCTCAAATATATGCTCAGTACCGCTCAGTATGTGCTCGGTACCGCTCAGTATATGCTTGGTATAGCTAGGTATTTGCTCGGTACTGCTAGGTACATGCTTGGTACCGCTCAGTACCGCTAGGTACATGCTCGGTACTGCTAAGGAACATGCTCGGTACCACTCGGTATCTTCCCATAAAAATAACTTACGAACTTCAAAAACAAATAGAACTTCAAAATTACTCTTACAATAAAATTTTGTACCCCTTGGACCCCGCCAGGGGGCAGCGCCCCCTTGGACCCCCAGCAGTCCGGCATATTGTTCTATTCATCATCTTTAGTAATAGTTGTTAGTGTTAGTCTACTTCTTCATGAGTGCATGCTTTGATTGGAAGACATTGGACTCTATAGGAGAGGAGGAAGGGGTGAGAAGATTCCCTTGAAGACCCATTTAGTGATGGGACATGATTGGATTATATATGTTCCTTCTTAATTGTACTTTGGGAGTTTTGATAGACTAATATTTTGTGGTTTTGTACTTTGGGACATGATTTTATTGCATCTATTTTCTTACTTTCCCCTAATTTTAACTGTCATTTAGATGTTTTTATTGTATGATAGAATCTTACTATTTTTTACTTGCTAAAACCCTTAAATTCTCATTTACGCAATTCTTCGTCGGTGAGGCTTACGCCTTACACCGCCTCGATGCTTACGCCTCGCCTCACGGACGAAAAACGCCTCAAGGCTTATTTACGCAATTTTAAACCTTGCATAGGAGTATCTATTGGTTTGCATCCCAACATTCACTTTTTCTTACAAAAAGATCAAGAATATACAAGTGTAGAGAGAGCACAAAGAAATAGTAATCCCCTTGTGAAATCAAGCTAACTTTATTTTCTAGAGAGGATAGGAAGTTGGCAGGACTTTAATTTCAATATTTTTAGCTAAGAAATGCTTCAAACTAGTCATATCTTTAGTGAAATCTCATATAAAGCCAATATCATCCAAATATACAATTAGGATAGCTGACCTTCAATCAGAAAACCTTTTCATAAATAATCTGTGGTAAGCTTGACATTGAATATGTCAGTACGTAATTTTTAACAACTAATGTGTATCCGCCAAACCAACCTCTTAGAAAATATTTTAAGCCCCTTTCCTTTGAGCATCTTCCCTAGTTTGCATTTGCATGTGATGGGAAAATTCGCGGTCATTTTGAGGGTTTTATTGTATATATATATATTGTTATATGTTCTTTCTAATGGAACTTCCTAACAAATTTGTCATTTTTATTTTCTATAAGTGTCTATCATTTTTGTGTTTCTTTATATGATTTTTAAGGAAGTATCTTAATTTGCATTCATAGTGTTTAATTAAGATGGGGGAAGGTATTTTCTATAAATTAATACTCAACATGGCTTAGGTGGAAGTTCGATACGGATTTGGGCGGGAGTCAAAATGTTTAGCGTGGGAATGGGTCTTGGACTCCTCTAGGTCGAGTACTAGACTGCAGGCTGCCTCTAACGTGTCTATTCCTCTCGTGAAAAGCTCAGTTCGGAGATCTTCCCTAAGACCAGCTCTAAACATAGACAGGATTTGGGTAGGGGTAGCAGATTCTTCACCATTGCAATGGATCAGGAAATCGTCGAATGCGGAGATGTAATCTTTAACGGGCTAGCTTCCCTAAGTCAACCTATTCCATTTATCTAGGAGCTTGGGGTAGTAGGATGGGGGAAGGTATTTTCTCCTAAGCTCTTGCTTCATAGTTCTCTAATCGGTGATACGGTGTTCGCCTCGAGCCTCACGCATATTTTCCAAATTGGTCCAGTACAGGTTGGCTCGACCAGTGAGTTTCATTTCAGCGAACCTAACCTTCCTAGCTTCCGAAATGTTGTACCATTTGAAATAACTATCCATCGTTTTGAGCCAATCTAAGAAAACTTGAGGGTCAAGGGTTCCATCGTATGTCGGGGCATCGATTCTAATGTTCTTAAGTAACTGAGCATCATTATCTCTCCAAGGGGCCTCATTTCCTAAGGTATCTTGATTGGGCCTAGGGTTATGACGGCATTGATCTCGTTGTAGTTCATGATCGATCTTGGTATCATCACCATAAGGTGACTGCGGCCTAGAAGGGGTGTAAATGGCGGGGTTTCCTATGCGCTCTATGTTATCCAGTCGATTACTTGTTTGGCGCCTAAAGTCTGCTAAGTCCGTCTGGGTGTTGCGGATTTGTTGAATAACAGTTCCCAATTGACCCACTATGAGGTCTAGAGTTGAATGGATATGTTCCGGATCCATGGGTGGAGGTTAGGGGTTGCTAGGGGAAGTACCGGGGTGGAGGACAGCACTTAAACAGTAGGGTAAAATGCTCCTAAGGCCTCCATATGATGCTGAAATGTTGGGGACAGCAACCTACCACAAGGACCTAAGTTGTCTAAGTGTTATGGTTGGGTTTTAAAGTGTGGACAGAAATATAACACTTGCCTAGACTCAAATAAAAGTGCTGGAATTTTCTGGACAGCAAGTTTTATGGTTTGGGCTAAGCAACCTAATCAATTACAGGTGTTGTAGTGACAAAGACAGCACTTAAACAATGAATTAGGCTTGCTTACAATGATGAAATCATGCAGAAATTTTCTGGACAGCAAAGTAAAACAGGGAATTTAAATTAACTAAGCAACGGTATGCATGCAACGAATGTCACAAATGGCTAACTAGACTCCTAGGAACTTCTAGCACCAGTAAAGCATGCTAGCCATGCTCTGATACCAAAATGATGTGATGCAAGCTTGGAGATACACAAGATTATAAAAGAGAACTTACTAATAGTTTAACCGTTATAAAATCATGCATCCATTCAAAGTTGGTTACAAGAGTTCTCTGTATTCCACTTGCTTAGGCAAAGGATTGCATGGAAATTAACCAAAACAATTTAATCAAATACAAAGTGGGAAGTAATGTTAAAAGCTCATAGCATGAATCCAAAGATTAATAATAACGAGTTGTTCACCTTGAAGACCTAATCTCTTTCCTATGAATCTAGGTTGAGCGGAGGAAGATTGTCCACGGTAGAAATGAGGTCGCCACGAGAAGGGAGGAGCCAAGGAACGTCGTTGTTGGGAAGGTCCTCGGAGGTGGAGATGGCACGGAAGGATGACCGTTGATGATCCACTCGTAGTCTGAAAATTGGTCGTCGACGGCGTCCACAAGGGAGGATTCGATTCAAATAATCTTTGATGGTGTCGTCAAAGCCAAATCCACGTCGAAGAAAGGAGATCGAAGGACGTGGATGGATCCGTAGATGTCGTATTCGAGTCCGTAATCAATGGCGGGATCCGCCATGCAACATTGGCTTGTGGATGAGAGATCACGACAAGAAAATCCAAAAGGGGAGGGGGTCGGCAGGCTTTGAGGCTTGGGTTGAGAGGGGGCGACTAGGTTAGAAAAATACTTAGGGAAGTTTTAATAAATCTGAAGTTAATTTCAGATTTAAGTGGTTTTGGAGGGAGTAATTTGAATTTCAATTTCAAAATTAATAAGGGTGGGGGGTTAATTTGGCAATAGAAGGAATTTGCCCATGAATGGGGCCAGCGGCATAAAGAGGAGAGGGGAGAAGGGTTTTGTGTAGAAAACTGAAATCAATTTCAATTTTAAGTGAAATTGGAGGGAAGTTTTCTTGAAATTAATTTTGGATTTCAAAATAGGGAGGAGGGGTTAATTGGGCATTTAATGGGAAGCCCAATGAGGAGGGGCCGACGGCATCAAGGAGGTGGGGAGAAGTTTGGGAGAGGAGAGGGGGTTTCCAAATTGTGCTGATGACTAGGAAAGAAATTCTAATGAATCCAATTCAATTTGATTTAAATTGAATCCAAAAAAATTAAAACTTTCCTAATTTGGAAAGAATTTGAATTTTGAAATTCAAATTTCAAAGAAGGCTAGGGGAGAGAGGGGTGGCGGGTGGATGGGGGAGAGGCCGGCAGCAAAGTGGCCGGCTGGTGGAGATAGGGTGGCCGGGTTGGGGCTCCAAGGGCGGCGGCAACAGAGGGGCTCGGGTTTCTCTAATGCTTGAGTTGGATTGTTGTTTTGTATGGTGGAGAAGGTGGGAGAATAGAGATCACAAGCCTCATGACTCCTCCAATAGAACTCACACAGAGATTTAGGAGAATTGAACTCACCAAGAGATCAAGGAAATATGAACTCACAAAGTGAACACAAAGAGAAGAATTTCATTTTCAATAATCAATAATCCTCATACAAGATACAATAGTCATATATATAGGCTCTACATGACAACTAATACAAAAGACTAACATGCCCCTTGGGCTACAAAAGCTATCAACTACCCATAAGAGCAAAAATGAAAAAATTGAAAAAAAAAATACATAATACATGAAATGCTAATACAAATAGGCATCAATAGTAAAGGCTCTCCATCATGGCCATCGATCTCCTTTGTCGTCTCTGATAAACGCGCCGAAATCTCCTGTCGATGTCCCCATCAATAAGTGTCTATGCTCCTCAAGTAGGTTTGGATATGAGTTCTAAATTAAATTTTTGAAATAACATAGAAGAATTAATATAAAAGATACATCTTAAAGAAAGAGTTTTTATCGGAGGAGATTTAAATGGACATGTTGGTGAGAGGTTTATGATTTTAAAAGCATTCATCGTGGTCATGGGTTTGAACGACAAATGAATGTGGCAAGACCATATTAAATTTTTGTTTAGCTTATGATTTTTTAATTGCTAATACATTATTTAAGAAAATGAATGAGCATCACATCACTTATAAAAATGAATATAATACAACTTAATTTGACTATTTTCTTATAGATCGTTTAGATTGCAAACATTGTAAAGTTATTCCGAGTGAAAATTTATGTATCCAACATCGATTATTAGTTTTAGACTTTAAGATAAAATGTCATAAAATAAAAAAATAAAATAAAACAATATTTTAGGATTAGATGGGGTTATTTAAATAATATTAATAAAAATATTTTTGAGAGTAAGATTTTAGATCTTAAAATTTTGTCTGTGCATAAGGATGCTAATGTTATGTGGAAAAAAGTTGATAGTAATATTAAGAATATTACAAATGATGTGCTTGAAGTATCAAAGGAAAAAGCTACTAATAGCAAAAATAGTTGGTGGTGGAATTCAAATGTGCAAGAAAACATTAAAAATACGAAGATTTGTTATAAAAATTGGTTTAATTTTAAAAATTCTAATAATTGAGAAATATATAAAGAGGCACGTAAGGAATCTAAGAAAGCAATTTGCGATGCAAAGATCATAGCTTTAGTGATTTATATAATATATTAGATACTAAGGAGGGTGAAAGATATATGTATAAGTTAGCCAAGCAAAGAAATAGGAGTAGTAAGGATTTAGTTCAAATGAAGTGTATTAAGAATGAAGATCAAAAAATACTTTTCTTAGAAGATAATATTCAATAAAGGTGGATGAGATATTTTGCTACACTTTTTAATGAAGATTGTGAAAATAAGATTGATTGTAGTGACCATAGCACCCTAAATGAAAATAAAGATTTATTTTTATATCGGCTTATTAGTAAAATCGAAGTTAGAGAGGTTTTAAAGAAAATGAAGGATGGAAAACCTGTTGGACCTGATGATATTCCAATAGCGGTGTGAAAATGCTTAGGAGATGAAGGAATTTATTGGCTTACTAAACTTTTTAATACTATTTTGAAGACTAAAAAGATGTTAGATGAGTGGAGAATGAGTGTGTTAATTCTTATTTTTAAGAATAAATGTGATGCACAAGATTGTGCAGATTATAGAGGAATTAAGTTAATGTTTCATACTTTAAAACTATGGGAGCGAGTTATGGAGCATGGGTTGCGGTGTGATACTAATGTTTCTCAAAATCAATTTGGATTCATGTCAGGTAGGTCGACTATGGAAGCCATACATTTATTAAGAGATTTGATGGAGAAATATAGAGAAAATAAGGAGGATCAACATATGATATTTGTTGATTTAGAAAAAGCATAAGATAAAGTTCCAATATAAGTGTTATGAAGAGTTCTTGAAAAGAAAGACGTTAATAACGTTTATATTCAAATCATTAAAGATATGTATGTAAGAGCTATTACTTGTGTTCAAACACAAGGTGGTTTGAGCAAGTATTTCCCTATTTCGATTGGGTTACATCAAGGATCAGCCTTAAACCCATATCTTTTTGTTTTAGTCATGGATATTCTCACTAAACATTTGCAAGAGGATGTACCTTAGTGTATGCTTTTTGCTAATGATATTTTCTTATTGATAAGACTAGAGAAGGAGTCGAAGTTAAACTTGAATTATGGAGGTCAACCTTAGAGTATAAAGGTTTTCACTTGAGTAGATCTAAAACGAAATATATGGAGTGTAATTTTAGTAGTTATAGACCTAGTGAGAGGATTGTGACTTTGGGTGATCAAGTCATTAATAAGAGTACACATTTTAGATATCTTGGATCTATTGTTCAGAGTGATGGTGAAATAGATGGGGATAATATCAGCAGAATTCAAGTTGGATGGTTGAAGTGGAGGAATGCATCGGGCTTGTTGTGTGATAGAAAAGCACCCCTCAAACTTAAAGGAAAATTCTATAAGATGGTAGTGAGGCTTGCAATGCTTTATCGTGCCGAATGTTAGCCATTAAAAGAGAAGCATAATACTAAGTTAAGTGTGACAGAGATGAGGATGCTCAGGTGGATGAGTGGCTTTACCCTTAGAGATAGGATACGAAATGAGCATATACGTGAAAAGGTTGGAGTAGCTCCAGTAGAAGATAAGATTAGAGAGAGTCGCCTTAGATAGTTTGGTCACATAAAACGGCGGCCTGGCGATGACCCGGTTAGGAGAGTAGAGGTATTAGATTTGACTTGTGTTAAGAAAGGTAGGGGTAGACCTAAAAAGACTTGGTTAGAAAATATTAGGAATGACCTTTCTTTATTAGATTTAAACGAGAATTTGACTTTTAAATGGACACAATGGAGAAAAAGGATTCATATAGCCGACCCCACTAGTAGTATAAAGCTGTTCGCTTTTGTGTTAAGCTTCATTTTTAAATTTGATTCATATTTAATATAAACTTTAATTCACATTATAAACTTATAATCTTACTGTTAAAATGCATTTAGTAATTTATATCATATATTTTAGATGTAATACAAATACCTTAAATCTATAAAATTTCACATTACAAATTTGGATATATATATAATAATAATATATTCTTAAATATATATATAATAGTCATATATATCACTCAAATTAGTTCATTTAAATAATTAATAATTTAAAAAATATAAAAATTCATTACTATTCTAAATCAATTAGGAATTTCTGTATAATAAAATTAATATGTACCATAGTAATGAACTTAGTAACTTCAATATAGTTATTTAGTCCAACATACTTGCAAGAATTCTCTTTAGTATTTGTTTCTATAGCTTTTTTTAGGTCGTAACATGTTAAGAGTCATATGAAAAGTGGTGGGTCAGATGTGAGCATGCTTGTTGGTACTTCTTTCATCAAAACTTAATCAAAAAAGTTTCATCTTATTAAAAGTTTATATATATATAATATAATATATATATATATATATATATTATAATATATGATATATACATAAGTTAAATCACTTTATTAAATATTTTAATCAATAAATTTAATTTAAAATGGATTCAACTTAACCGGCGGTATCTTTCGGAAAGCTGGAAAACAAGCGTTCGCCAAAGTTACCTAGTCGAACCAACGGGTCCATCCTCAGTTGCTTGACCAGCGTCCCAATTGCTAAATCAGTTTTTGGATTTGAAAGAACCTGTTCAACCAATTGAACTGACAGTAGCTAACCGATTTTAAAACAATGATTACAAGTAGCTAGCAGGACCAAATGTTTTTAAAAATTGTGTATTCGGGATTGAGGCTTTTCATTCTGAGCGCGAATGCGGGTAAGCCTCAAGGCGTTTTTGAGGCATAAGCCTCAAATCAAAAAGATTGCAGTAAAACATTAAAATGATAAAATTTTTTAATATAAAGAGTGAAATAAATATAAAACAAAAAAAAGCTAAGATATGAAGTGAATCAAAAATATCTCAATAATAAGACAACATATAATAGTTCAACTCAAAATTCTATCTTTCCAAAATCCCAGTATTCTTTTCTATTAACATATAATTTCCAATTTCTAAAAATAAATAACAATGACATATCCACATAAGAACTCATAAATCATCAACACTGTTCATCACTTAATGGCGTTCTTTCATTTGAATCACATATATGAATTGAACTGCTCGTCCTCCACCTTCCCTTAACCTCTCCTAGTAGAGTCAATGTCGCGCATTTACTCTTAAGATTTCTATAAGTTTTAAGTATCAGTATAATATAGCGTGAGGCGTAAGCCTCATGACAGTGAGGCGAGGCGGGCCCCAACCAAGTTGAGGCGCAAGCCTCATAACAAAAACTCGAGGCGTAAGCATCGAGGCGTTTTTTACTGGAATTGCGCAAAGGCGGGCCTCAAGGCGAGCCTCATATTGCGCAATTTTAAACTACTTTTTGCCCACAAGGAATGAAAGAGGCACGAAACTGACTTTTGATTCATCAAAAGAACTATAAGAGTAAGAGGAATTTGATTGTATGAAGGAATAAAGCAGAATTAAGATCTACTGAGAAGAGAAGAAAGGTGTAAAGGACTTAGAGTGCCGACATCTTGCATATTTTTTATCCATAATATTAAGTTGTTGTATTCATACATTGCATCTTCTTGAACATTAATAAAAGTTTTTCCTTTAAGTTTCTTTCTATTTGACGAGTCATTCATGAGATTATTAAGTCAAATCAAGCTAGTAAAGCGCAAAATAAAAACATGAGGAACTCATCCCGTATCCTTGAATGTATTCAAAGAGGGGTAAATTAATTGGTTAAGAAATTAGTATGATCTCGATCCCAGGGTCAACTCTAAAAGCAACTAAATTACTCCCTATAAGAAAGGCCCAAGGGAAAAGATCTATATGAGGGCTGAGAACCAAGAGGAACAATCTATGCGTAATGAAGTCGTCTTTTTATCTTAGCTGAGTAACTTATATTAGCTTACCTGAGTAACTTATATAAGTTAAAAAGATTCTATGAATCTCAGTAACAAACCAAAAAAATTAAAAATTTTGAAACATTATAGTCATCATACTCACTTGCCCCTTCTTTCTCTTGCCTTTCAGGGGAATCGTATAAATCACCCACAAGGCCAATCAAGCCTTCAGAAACAACTACAAGGAATTAATCATATGAGAAATACAAAGTCTAGACCTTAAAGATGATTACCTCCTTTACGACAAGATCCACATGAGCAGAGTGCAAGCCCATATCAATTGATGTGCTCCCCGCAAAAACTCTAGTTTGAGAAAATGCAAGGTCCATCTCAGGCCACAGCGAGTAAGGAAATCAACAAAAATCTTTGCCCTGAAAGGTGACCCAATACGTGCCAAGATTCACAATGACTAGAGTGCGAGTGTCTTCAAGATGGAAGTCCAGATGACTACCTCCACAATGACTCAAGCACGGCGAAAGGTGAGGCCCATCTAAAGTGATGGCAAGTGAGTTGATGAATGAAAAGCCTAGCATGGGAAGGCGGGGCCCATCTAAAGCAAAAGTAAGGCAAAGAACAAAAAGCTTTGCCCTGAAAGGTGAGTCCCTAAATTGTGATAAGATCTTAAATAATTAGAGTGAGAGTCTGTCTTTACAAGTGAGTCTAGATGGGTACCACCATAATAACTCAAATATAAAGAAAGGCGAGGCCTATCTAAGACGACAACAAGTTAGGCGATAAACAAAAAGCTTAGCCCTAGAAGGCTGCTCACCCCTTTACATCAAAATCAATGAATAGAATACAACTGTCTTCAAGCTGGCGAGTTAAGATGGTTATTCTTGCGAAGACTTAAGTCTAGCAAAAGGCAAGGTCCATCTAAGGTGGCATCATTATAAACTTCCCACACAAGAAATAGCGAAGTTAAAAGTTATAGTATTATTTCTAAAAACTACAAGTGAAAATATGAGTCGATGGTCACTCGCCCAACATTCAAACAAAAGAGACACATATATGACAATAAAAAAGTAAATAACGAGTAAGCACATTTTTCATTCATTTATCCCAAAAAATTATATTTCATGTTTTCTATTACAAACTAAAAATAATAATTTAATGGGCAAAATTATTCATTGGCAGCCTTGGCTCCATCGCTCTCATCCTACAAGAATATTTAAATCAAAGCATAAAAATTATCTTTATCTTCAAATATATTGTCAAGTTCCTAGCAAATGACTAATTTTTGCAGATAATTCTCGATGCCTTCATCATATTTCACACTGAGTAAATTGAGGCACTGCTGCAAATCAAAGAAGGTTGCCCATTGATCCACCTTCAAGATGGACTCTTGGCATGTTGGGCGGGCTCTTCGGCATTTCCCTTTGCCAACTCTTCAATCTCCTTCCAAGCGACCTTCTTCATTAACTCACATTTTGTAAACTGAATTTTCCTCTCATTTGATTGGTGAAGGTTGAAGTCCTCACAAAGGGATGCCTTCACTTGTTGGGTATCATCCTCTAGTTGGGCAACTTGTTTGGCCTGCTTCATATGCTTGCGGGCCAGCGAGTAGCAACTTCACGAGGTCATATTACAATCACCCATGACGACAAAGTCCAACTCCAAGGTAGAAACAACATCAAACATATCTTCTACACCAACAACTAACAACAACATCTTTGAAAGCCTACAAAATTCAAGCCTAACATATAAAAGAGAATTACTACTACATTAATTCATTCAGATAGAAAATTAACACGAAAAAAACCGTGCATAATCAAAAGGCAGCTATACATCCAATATGCACAATTTTAATAAATAATGTGACAAAGGTTCTGCACACTAATAAAAGAAATCTAAGAATTGAATATGTTCGATGGGATGAGGGGAAGCATAAATATCAACATAAATTATTCATTTCGATCATAAGTATAAACAAAGCTAACCTCTATATAATCCATGACAGCATTCCTGATCAATTCGTCTTCCTCTGGTGTGAAACGCTTGCCCCACACCAAATTATCCGGACCCAAATTTTCATTAATAAACTGAGCTAGTGGGAACTCAACTTTATCAGAAAAGCTTACTTCCTTTTTACCTATTTTTGTATCTTTCTTTAATTCACAATTATATGACTCATTAATGCTGCAACCTTTTCCAGTATTAAGTGTGTTCATATCTGATTTGCTCTTTTCAAAATTTTTAGTTGTTGAGGAAGTGCTTCTTTGATCACCTTTCTCTTTTCTGGTTGTCATTGCAGGTGTTAGTTCTGTACAACTAGCTAAATATTCCTTTTCCTTCTCCTTCCTTTTATCCTTATTGCTTAAATGTGCTCTTGACAGAAGCTCTTCAGCATTACCTCCAGAAATAACCTTATATGCCTCCTTTGATGCATCCTTGGCCATTTTCTTTGAACTACCCTTATCCAGTTCATGCTCTAGAAAATAACCTTCCCTTTTTCTTTTTTTATCCTGCTCTTTAGCTTCATCCCAGTTGCAGTTCTCAGTGAATGTTGTGGAATTTTCATTCTCCTTATAATTCCCCTTTTTCTTTTTATGCCTCTTCTTATCCTTTTCAATTTGCATGGGACCACCAAGGATAATCTCATCTTCCAAATTTGCGCCTTCTTCATCGGAGGCATTCTTCAAAGAGTTGAACTCAGTAATTCCCTTTTGATTGCTTTTTTTCTTTTCTTTCTTATGCTCCTCCTTATATTTCCTACCTTCCTTAAAACCCCCATCAGTAGCCCTGTTTTCTGAACAAGACATACCTTCATCCAAGAAATTCGCTGAAGATGTAAGTTCTTCGCTCCTATTATGCCTGCTACTTTTATGCATGGGGGATGTTTGGCAACCGAACTTACGGAGGATTTGAGCAGTATTTAGCGTAAATCCTGCCAAACAGGACTTCGATGCGGCATAAATCTGACGGCGGAATAAATCCGCCGTTACCACTTTTTGGGTTAAATCCCGGAGTTCGGCGGATTTACCGGATTTGGCCGACGAAGCGCGCAAAAGGGATAAAATGTTACCTTAGCAACGAGAGAGCTCCCTCCCGTCTTCGTCACTTCAGATCCAGCAGACGAACGCCGAGCTGTCGTGACTTCCGATCCGACAGGAAGGAACGTCGTCGAAGGAGGCGAAGAAGTTTTTTAGCGACTAGTTCAAAATTTTACCTCTCACGCGAAGCAAGCGAAGTCGAACTGCCGGAGAAGAGGAAAAGCAAACCCTAGGCCCACGGCTACAAGAAGACAGTAGAGATATTTTGATAATTTAATCTGATTAATAAAAAATATAATATTATTAATAAATAATTAGTAATATAATTAGTTATGAAAATTATTATAATTAACTTCATTAATATAGTTTGAAAAAATTTATTAATTTTAAACTAATAGGGTAAATGATAATTAAAAAATTAACAAGCATAACACTTAAGTGATTAATAAGATAATTAAAAATATAACTATTTAAGTAATTAGTTATTTCAAAAATTAATTAGCTATAAATATTTATTGAATTAACATATAAATGAGTAATTTGATTTTTACTATTATAATTAGTAGTTAAATTATTTGATAATTAGGCAAACTTCTAATTACATTATCTATTATTAGAACTTATTGATGGTAATTAAACTAAAATTAATAAGTGACTCGTACTTAACATGTAATAAAATTTATAATATATTAAATTTAATTTTTAAATGAATCAGTCACTTTAAATCCTAAATTACATTTTAAATAGTTTCATAGGATTTAATGACTATTTTACCAATTCAAAGTTTAGTATACATAGTATTTACTAAATCTTGAATTTATAGATTTTATTAAATCATAATAAAGTTAAATCCTTCTTTTGCAAAATAGCCCCATGGTGCATCCCCTTTCCTATGTTCTTCGCTCCTCCCACATCAACAATATTAGAGCCATCATTCACCGTTATATCATCACTTATTTTCTCTAAGAAATAAATATAAGAATTTATCAAAATGTAAATAAATATTCCTTCTTACTGATATTAATAAATATTAGGTTCATAAAAATAGGGGGGAACTCTAAATTATTGATGTATCGAATACCTAATGCTTATTTAGAAGGTTCAAACCATAAATTGGACGATTAAACCATTTTCAAATGTGACATGCTTATAGTCTAATCGAGTGGTTCAACGAGGCAAATTTAATAAGCCTAAGATAACCAAATTCTGATGTCATTAAGATACTCAAATACTGAATAAATGATCCATGATCATGGGAGTCAATATCGGCAAGCCATACGGAACACTCCCAACATGCCCATGATCTTCTCCCTATTTACTAGCCATGTCACTCCCAAAAAATTATAAATAGACCCCTCATTCTTCATTAGTGGGGCACCAAGCAAGGAAGATAATGAAGAGAGGAAAGGAAAAGAAATCAAAGTTCTCTTGCCATCATACTCTTCAACTATCGCCCGACGATTTTATCATGTTGGTGTAACTAATAGTCTCACGATTTTGTCCTGTTGGTGTAACTTCCCAATAGGTCACATATCCAATAATTGCTTTAATATGAGCGCGCTTAACTACTGAGTTTTTTAATAAAATTTTAACCATTACACCAAAAAGGTGTCTCGATGTTTAAGAGTTTAGCTTCTTTTACTTAAGGGGTTTCACAATTTCCCCCCCACTAAGTAACTAACTTTCTCGTTAGCATCTTTATCCCAGAATCATCTACCAGGTAAATAGAATTCTAGTGGTGTCCCCTATATGTTCAAGTGATAACACCCGTCATGTAGCACTTTGTCTCATACATGGTTTACAAGGTGGCTCCCATAACATAACACTTTGTCTTGTATGGCACTTAGTTCCTATCATTTGGTTGGTGTATTGCTTTAATATCATTTGTGATAGCCCAAACTCTTAACTATCAATATATTGTCCACTTTAGCCTAAGTGCCTCATAGTTTTATCATATTGATGTAACTTCCCAATAGGTTACTCATCCCAAAATTGCTCCGAGATGAGCATGCTTCACTACTGAGTTTCGTAATGAAATTTCAACTATTACAACAAAAGATGTCTAGATGTTTAAGAGTTTAACTTCTTTTATTTAAAGATGTTCACACCTACCTAGCTGGCGAATGTCGTCTCGGTACAGAAAGCTAGTGGAACTTAGAGAATATGTGTGGACTATATAGACCTTAACAAAGCCTATCCAAAGGATAATTTTCTACGTTCTTGTATTGAGCAATTAGTCAATACCATATTCGAACATCAAATGTTAAGCTTCATAGATGCCTTCTCCGATTACAATTAAATAAGATGAATCATATGGATGAGGATGCAACAACTTTTCGAGCATATAATGGGTTGTGTTGTTTTATAGTCATTCCATTCGGGCTCAATAATGTTGGAACCACATATAAGTGCCTCATGAATAAGGTTTCAAATACCTTATTACATGCACTTTGCAAGTATATGTCGATGATATATTGGTAAAAAGTCTCAAAAATCACAATATATCTATGGCTTGGAATAATGCTTTCATCTTTTGTGATATTACAACATGCAACTAAACCTTACCAAGTGTGCTTTGGAGTCACTTCGAAAAAGTTCATGGGTTTCATGGTAACCCATCAAGGGATTGTGGCTAATCTTAAAAAGGTCAAGGCACTAAGAGATATGGTGCTTCCATGGAATATCAAGGAAGTCCAAAGGCTGAATGGAAGTATTACAGTATTATCTCATTTTTTGGGCCAGTTAGGGGGTAAGTACTTTTTTTTCTTCAAGATACTCAGTGGTGCTTGAAGCGCGGGGTTCCAATGAACTCGTAAATGTTAAGAAGCTTTTGAATAACTATAAAAGTATTTGGTATCGCCGCCATTACTTTTGTATCAATACAGGGAAAAAAGTTGTATTTATACCTAGTTATTTCTACATATATTATCAGCTCTATCATGATTCAAGAGGAGAATGTTGTGCAACATTCTACCTAGTATGTTAATAACATCTTATCCAAAATAGAGTGATTATATTCACTAGCAGACAAAATAGCATTAGCATTACTTTACTTAGCCCAAAAATTATGCTTTTACTTTCAAACTCATATAATTGGGGTTTATACAAATCTCCCATTAAAAAACATCCTTCAAAATCAGAAGCATCTAGCAGATTAATGAAGTGGTCAGTAGAACTAGGAGAGCTTAACATACATCACTTACCTAAGCCTGACATCAAGTTTCAAGCACTCGTAGACTTTATGGTTGAATGCACCATTCATAAATCTAATGAGCCGCCATGTATTCCTCCTTCTCTCTTGTACTGGATATTATATGTCAATGGAGCTTCTGAAAATTCCTATGCTTGAGCAAATATTTTGTTAATCTCTCCACAATAAGTTACCATTAAATACGAGCTCCGATTGAACTTCCTTATAACGAACAAAATTACATAGTACAAAGCCCTCATTCTCATGTTAAGGATGGCTATAGATTGTGACATACAAAACTTGATAATTCAAACCAATTCATAACTGATCATCTCCTAAGTGGAGGGAGAATTTGATGCCCATAACCCCCCATTTGTCCTAGTACTGTAACACGGTAAAGTCGCTCTTAGCCTATATAAAAGAGCATGCATCAAATCATCCATATTCTCCAAGAGAAAATGTATGAGTATATGTTTTCTCCACACTTGCTACATAAATAATTGGGTCATCTTCAAGAGAAAGTGTATCAAGGAGAATCACTTTCCTAGTATCCAAGGTCTATTGATCATACAATTGATTCGTCTCATCTTATCCTTTTTAAAATATGGTGGTTGCTTGAAGATATAATAATTACAACATTACTATATAGGCATGTAATAAATCTCATTACTATTAGGGGAGAGTTACACAAATGATCCTTCACTAGATCATAACTCAAGTGTCTTCTACCTTCAGAAGCTAATTACGCACTTCGAGAAGTTCATTCAGTAATATGCGAAGAGCATTTGGGAGGAAAAGCATTAGCATATAAGATCATCAAACGGGGGTTTTATTAGCAAACAATAAAATATGGTGCACTTAAATTCACTCAAAAGTCTAAAAACTATTAATTGTATTCCAATCTCACCCATATGATTGTTGTAGAGCTTTATTACTCCAAAGTATATGACCTTTCGCCCAATGGAGAATTCGATATAATGAGAACTTTTTTTATAACCACTGAATAATAAAAATTTATCATCAAGTCTATAGACTACTTCACCAAATGGGTGAAAGCAGAACCTCTAACAAAGATTATAGAATCTAATGCCAAATAATTCTTATGAAAAAATATAATATGTCATTTTGGCATCACTACAAGGATCATCACCGATAATGGGACTCAATTCACTAATTTTTTTTTTAGATCTTTTTATAAAGATTTTCATATCCAACTGGTGTACATAGTCGTAGCATATCCTCAACACACAAATAAAAAGAGGTTATAAATTAAACAATACTGAAAGGGTTGAAGACATGCCTAAGGAAGGTTGGGGGGGAAATGTGTCAAGGAACACCCAAAAATTCATTATGCTCATTGAACCACCGTAATGTTGACCTTGTATTTGTATAACTTTATCAAGGCCCATTCTATGTTCAATCATCCTCTAAATCCGCCCTTCAAATAACCCTTAATTCAATTTCCACTCCAGACTTCAATCCTGCCCGCAAATCAACCTTCAATCGAGCCTTCAATCAAACTCAATTATATCCAGCCAACTACAATCATTTATTTAATTTTAATTAGTATGGATAATCCAAATTCAATCAATAAAACCTAAAGCCTTGTCCATATCCATAATTTTATGTCAAAATCCAATGTAAAGGGCCTTATCCTGAAATCCTTTCTAGGTGGTTTTTCAATCACTTCTAAACCCAATCAAAAAACCCCGATTCATGATATATCAATTTCATATTTATTATGCATGTCTCTAGGGTTAACCTTCCAATTTGAGCCCATTATGAGGCCTCTAATTCTAGAAACTAAATTGATTTCAAAAGGCTATAAAATATTAAAATATTTATAGTCTATGCCACTAGACCTACCACTTTATGGAATTTAACCTTGGGGCTTATCCCAATACCCTCTACCATACCCATAGCATTTGTTATGACATGTTGACTAGTAAATTGCATTTTATTGGACCCAGTTTGACCTAGAGTTGGCTAGGGGTCAAAATGACCAAAATGCCCTTTAATGACAAATTTGAACTTTTCCCCAAAACTCAACATGGACTAGTCAAACCAAACCTTGAAACCTCCTCTAATTCATCCTAAACACCATTAGGAGTGCATTGGACTCAAATCCATGCCTTGGTCAAGCATAATCAGAAAGTTAACATATTTTGACCAAATTGCTCTTTAAGGGCTTAAATGGTCATTTTGACCCAAATGACTATTCTAACCCAAGCAATCATATCCCTTGATCTACAATGATAAAATCAAATATATTTGACCCAAACTCAGGCCTTAATCTTACCTGATTGACCAAGTCATCCTGGATGACCAAATTGCCCCTTAAGGGTCCAATGGTCATTTTGACTGAAATGACACTTTTAGTTTATGAGACCACATCCATTGGCTTCCATTATTTAAATCAAACTTGTTGAGCCCAAACTCAGCCCCTGATGTAACCTAGTTGACCAAGTCAACCATAATTTGCTAGATCAACCATATGCCCCATTTGCATTCAATCAAACATCAAATAAAGCCTAAATCTATAAACCCCTTTGTCTCTTTTCCTAGTGATCTGGACTTGATTGAAAACCTTGACCCAATCAATAGTTAACTTATTCAACTAGACCCCGATCTTATCAAATATAACTTATTTAGGCCAAACAATTCTATTTTATCAAATTAACATATTGAAACCCTCAATCCCACTCCAATCCATGACTTAGATGCTCTCAAACCTTTTGAGATTTAAACCATGATGAATTTAACCAAGTCAAAGCTTTGACTTGGTCAAATTTTTGTACTCAATTAAATCCTCCTATACATTTAACCAAAACCCACCAAGTCTTCAAAATCATTCTAATACATGGTTGGGACACTCTCTATATTACCACGGGTCAAACCATGGTTCATTTGACTGTGTTAACTCAAATGCTTGGTCAAACCTCTTGCCTTTGGCCAAATCACCATAAGCATCCAATCAAACCCTCAAGTGCATTTTAATTTATGGTTTGAGCCCATCCAAACTCACCATAAGTTAAATCATAGTTACTTTGACTTGGCTAAACCATTAGAAGTGGTCAAACACCCTCCATACATTGACCCTTTCCTTTAAACATCAAGTTTACACCTTTAACCCCCTTTGAATCCACTCCACTTGCAACCCAAGCTTTGGAGTGCCACCTCAACTCCCTTGATCAAGTTGACTGGTCAAATAATCAATACTTAGCCAAAATAAACTAGGGTAGTCAAACCACTTCAAACCCCTAAACCTTTTTTAAATCTCCTGGTTTGATCCTTCCAAATGAGGTTTAAAGTCTGCTTAAGGCATCCCAACCAAAGACTTGCCCTTAGTTTAACCTAAAGAGGCAATGTGGTCCCCCATTCACACTCAACCACCAATGGCAAACCAATTTGTTCCAGCCTTCCCCCTGCCATCCCAACAACTTAGGATAGGTGTAGGACATCTATGTAAGGGGCATGATTGATCAGGACTGTCCAAATCAAACCCTAGGGCTTAAGGAAATAGAGAGACTTCATTTCAATCCATTCAACCTATCTCATTTCTTAGAGTTCATCTAGCTTCCATCTCATTTTGTTTCAACTCTCCATGGTTCCCTCCCCATTTCTCTAGTCCAAATCCACCACCCAAAGGCTGTCCGTGACTAGTTCTCTAGCGAACTAAGGTAGATTCATCCAAGCTTCCTAGACGTCGATCTAGATTGTTTCAACCATCATTTTTTAAAGGGACGTGTATGATGACAATCTAAAAGCTCAACCATACCAAAAATATCCAAATCCACCAATAAAATCAATGTATAATCCCAACCCTACCTCAAAACACTTGGGTTAAAATAGCTTTTTGAAAAGTTGATTTTAACCTAAACAAACACATACCCATTGATGCTCTTCACGTCTAGGAGCTCTGTTTAAACAAAATTATTTTGTTCAGTTATATATTTCAGAAGAACGAGGTGATTATTCAATTCCTACAGTTAATAATAATGTATGCATACCTGTAAGCTTTTTGGACCGTTGATCATGCGATCAACAGTCTTGATCTCATTATTTAACTGTGGGTTTGATCATGTGATTCTATTTCTCATCCGGCTAGATCTATGCCGTTGATTAAAATAGTAAAAGATACAATGGCGCGTGATCCCTACTGACTCGGATAAGTGGCATGCAGTCTCATATCACCGCGTCCGCCATTTAATAGCCAATAATCATTGTCGTGTAATCATTTGCCATTAATGCACTTCTAGCCAATAATCACCTACAGTTTGAGCAAGCGAAACGGAATGCGTCGCGTGGCCCATCACCATCATTTTAATTGATTTAATTAATTTAAAACCCTTTTTTAATTAACAAAACTTTGAAAAATCATATAAAATTTATTTCTCCTTTTTATTTGAAATTAAAATTATATAAAAATGTGCTATGAATTTTAAGTAATTTCATTTAGTTGATATAGGATTTTTAATTATATCTTATTAATTATAAATGCAAATATTTTGAAATTTGAAAGTGAAATTTGGCATATTACCCTCTGCCACTAGTGAATTTTCAGGATTTTTTTTTTTGAGTAATGTCTTGATGCATTTAATTTTTATATTATTATGGCTCATAATTGCCTTTTTATTTTAGAAAATTTAATGAGTTTTAATCTTGGCCTCTCTCCAACTCAATCAAACCTTAAGTTGAAATTCTTAAACAAAGCTTAAAATGAGCAAAGGGGCATTAATCAAATCAATTGCAATGTTTAGGTTAAATGCATGTGTTTATCCTCTCTAGCATACTCAATTATTACTTAGTCTATTTGTTAATTGCATTTAGTTTTGATTGTTGAATGTTGTGGTAAAATACTTCCTTTACCATGGCATTTTAATGGCATTTGATATGGGGGAAATCTCCATGAGTGAGTTCCCAAATGCTTAGGTTATAAGTTAACCCAAGTATTTGTCAACTCATCCTTCCTATGCACTTAGTCTTAGGTCACTTGTTTGTCTTTAATTCACATGACGTGACTGGATGTATACTTGTGTTAAGGGTTAGAGACCTCTGATCTTGATCCCATACAACTTAAAGACACTTAAGAACAAATTTTAGCAATTTTGGAAAAATTATGAAAATTCAAACATACGTCCAATAAGAATAAGACTTTGGAACAATAAACCTAATGACATTATCCATCTTAGCATAGGGTTTCACTAATTTTAAAAGTTATTAACTCAAAATTTTAATTAAGTAAAAATTAACCCCCCTAATTAAGCATAGAACTTCAAAAAATTTTAACGCCATGTTGTTGTGTGTCAAGCTTTTCATAAGTTTTACTATATGCTGGTTACAAATTGATTTGATTTATGTGATTTTTTTTACTATACAATATGTGAATTGATATGATAAGCGTTATATTACTCCTAGGTTAGCCCGTACTCAAGAGTAACTTGATATGGAGAGATCAACAAAATTCTTACTATGGCACCAGAACTTCCAGAAGATCCATTAATATACAACGTCCAGCATGGAGGAGAATGAGAAGCACTTGGTGGATCGTTGGATAAAAGGATTGTGCATTCGACCACAAAATCAGTAAGTGTCTGATATTTGATATCAGATCTTGGCAAGTAGTGAATATCAAACTCTCGCAGTTCTATCGACCACTTGATTAGTTTACTAAATGCTTTTGGCTTTTGCAATATACTTCTCAATGATAGATTTGTGCAGACTCCAATTATATGGGCTTAAAAGTAAGGGCATGGTTTTCTAGCTTAATAAACTTACACCAAAGCTATTTTATCAACTAGTGGATAATGTCCCTCTATTTCAGATAAGATCTTACTGACATAATAAATGGGGATTTTAATAGCATTTTCTTCTTGTACCAAGTCCAAACTGATAGCTGGCATAAATAATAATGTGCAAATACAACTTTTCTTAATGTATTAATTTAAAAAGTAGTGACAGAGATACCAAATACTTTTATAGTTGTTTGAATATTTATTGGCATTCATCAATCCATTGGAATCCTGAGCTACAAGCACCTCTGAGTATTTTGAAGAAGGGTAGATATTTATCACTTAATTGGGCCAAAAAATAAGACAGCGTTGTAATTCTTCCATTCAGTCTGTAGACTTCCTTGATATTCTTTCGGGGCACTATATTCCTTAGTTCCATGATTTTCTCAAGATTGACCTCAATTCCTCGGTAGGTTACCATAAACCCTATGAATATTCCATATGTGACTCTAAAAGTACACTTGGTATGAGAATCATAGCAAATGGAAGAACTATTTCAAGTGAGATATATATTAAGATTTTTTAAGACTTTTCACAAGCATATCATCAACATATACTTCAATAGTATGCCCAATAAGGTCTTTAAAAACTATATTCATAAGGCGCTAATATATTGCTCTAGTATTTTTGAGCCTAAATGACAAGACTAGATAATAATATAACCCTTTATCTGTTCAAAAAGTCATTCCTTGTTCATCTGCAATATTCATCTTTATTTAAATATAATCGGAGTAGGCATCCATGAAGCTTAGCATTTAATGTCTAGAGGTGGTATCAACCAACTAATCAATACGAGAAAGTGGAATACTATTTTTTGGGCAAGCTTTATTAAGATTTATACGGTCTATATACATTATCCAAGCCCCACTTGTCTTCCATACCATGACGATATATAAATCTAGCTTCTAAAAAGCTTATCAACTTCATGCTCGATTACTTGCTGATTATTTCGAGCAAAATTTTATTTCTTGTAAATTATCGGCTTGCACATCAGTTAACTTTGAGGGAGTATAAAATCATTTCAAGGTCGATTCTTGGCTTATATACTGGACTTCATGTAAAAATATTCTAATTCCTATGTAAGAAAATCTATATATTTTTTCTTCTCATTTGAGAGAAGAGATCTAGCATGCACAATCCTTGAAGGGTATTCTTCTGATATGGATATAGTAGTGAGATCTTCTGTGGGAGAAGCCCTCTGGGGGATATCCTCATTTCATAGATTTAAATCTTCTATACTCAGGGTAACGACGGTAGTGATTGAGCTTGCCTAAGATAGTAGGTTTGCGCTGCTTGTTAATATCTGCATACAAAATTGAAAATTGACTCCCACAAGAGTAAGAAACTTATTTTAATATGGGAGATGGAGGCGATAATCTCAAAGATTGTCTGGAATGGCCTTCCTAAGATAATATTATAAGGCCATTTTAACTTTATTATAATGAACTTGATGGATTGTGTAGTCTGTTGTTTGATTAAAAAGTGTAGTTTTGAAAAATATAAATTTTCTTTAAGAAATATTAATTTCTAAAATTATAGTTTTGAAATTAAACACATCATTATGAATGATATATTGCCTTGGGAGGCGAACATATCATTCCCAAATGGGTTTAAATTACAAAACTTTGAATTTATCCTGATTATCATAGTCAAACTCAGGAAAGAATAATATGTGACCCTAGAGATTCAAAATAAATTTTGATCCAGTGTTTGACTATAATAATTCAGATACGAGATCATTAATCTCATAATCAAAATTATGATAGTAATTGATATATCTCTCTGATGAAAGAAGATATTAATCAATATTGATCATTTAAGAATAACAATAATAATCGTTAATTTTGAATTTTTTGAAGAAGATTAATTGAAGTTTTGAAAATTTAATTTTAAAAAATTTAAAAATGGTTTTCTCAATCTCCTATGAGCATAAGCCCTAGTAGTTAATTACATTATAGGAAAATTAGAGTTTCCTATGAATACTCTCGATTAAAATAGCTGTATAAATTTATTTAAGATTTTAAAGCTTGATGTCAAAGGAGGTAAGGACTAAAATTTTTAATTGGGATTGGATCAAAATTAAGCACTTATTTTTAAAGTCAAAATAGTAAGAGTAGAAGGCACCTGAGATTCTAAAATAATTTAGAAGTGCCTTAGACTATCCTAAGTATTGGGCTTAAACTTGATTGAAAGATATTTAAGTTTGAGCGGTCAATTAAATTAGAATATTGGGATTAGATTCCCAGAGATTGAGGTCTTATAGCTTGAGCATGCCTCATAACCTAAATCTAAATTGGGTACTGAAAATCAATGACTCAAACCGAGTTTATAGAATACAAATCTGGGCTTACCTCGGCTTATATTGAGGAGCCAGTTAAACCACCTAGGTGATTTTAAAATCATGAGTCCAGTTTTTATGTAAGAGTGGTAGGGACATTAATTAGATTAAATTTGAGGAGTTGGGGCTAACATCTATAGTAGATTTCTAATTTATCCCTTTGACTTATAGTGAGTATTTGATGCTTAAGTAAATGCAATTAAAGTTTTAGACACTTCTTAATTAATTTTTAATGCGATGCATGCTAATTGACTCAATTGAATACTTAAAATTTGAATGAAGCAATTTTAAAAAAGGCTTTTAAAAAAATTTTAAATTTATTTAAATAAAAATAATTTTAACATTCCCTTACGAGCCTCAAATTGGGTTCTAGGCTAAATCAAATATGGTTTATAATAAAAGAACCTTAAAAAATAGGTATTTTTACTACACAATCAAATTAAATTAATATCAATATTAAAGTTCATATGACAAGTGCCACTTAATATTAAAGTTCATAGACACCACTGATTACAACATAGGTTATACTGCTAAGACTTAAGTGACTTTGAGAATGTGTCTTCTTGCTCTTCACTTCTTGAATTAATATAAATCAACTCTAACCTATGGGTAGATCTAACGCACAATCAATTATATCGCAAAGTATAAAAATTAAATAAACAATCATATCAACATCAACAAATAGTATGTAGTGAAAGATCAAAAAATTGGCAAACAATAAAAAATTAAACATCAGCCTAGCCTAAAACTAGAGTTGGTTGTCCTAGTAAACCATCTAAAGTGTGTGAAGTAGGATATGTGGTTTGGATTAGTTGAAATTGTTTGAAGTTCTGGTTGGTTGAAATGCTTTATTTGATTGAAAATATAGTTTTAAAAATCTTAATTTTCTTTGGAAAAAGATTAAATTATGAGATTTTAGTTTTTAAATCGAACTCTTTATTATGAATAATATATCGCCTTGAGAGGCAATAATAGCATTCCATAATAGGTTCAAATTATAAAACTTTGAATTCATCCTGATTATCATAGTCAAACACAAGAGCGAATTACATATGACCCCGAAGGGTCAAAATAAAATTTAATTGAGTGTTTGACTATATTAATTTGGATAAAAGATCATTAATTTTGTATCAACGCAACGATAGTAATTAATATATTTCTCAGAGAAAAGAAGTTATCAATCATTATTGATTATTTGAAAATGAAGATAATGATCGTTGAATTTTGAATTTTCCCAAAGATAATTAATTAAAGGTTTTAAAATTTTTTATTTTAAAAATCTGATTTGAGTTTTTAAATCTCCTTTAAGCGTAAGCCCTCGCAGTTAATCACATCATAGGAAATTGAAATTTCTTATGAATACTCTCGATTAAAATAGCAGTAAAAATTTTATTTATGATTTTAAAGATTGATGTCAAATGAGGAAAAGGTTTGAAATTTCAAGTGGAATTAGTTCAAGGTTGAACACTTATTTTTGGAGTCAAAGGAGGAAAGGTAGTAGGTATTTTGAGATTCTGAATTACTTCAGAAACACCTCAGCCTATCCTAAGTGTTATGCTTGAATTTAATTAAAAGGTATTTAAATTTAAGTGATCAATTTTATTAGAAAGTTTGGATTATATTATCAGAGCTTAAGGGCTTATAGCCTAAGTGTGCCTCAGAACCTAAGTCTAAAATGGGTACTGAAAAGTAACCCAAACCTAACTAATGCAGTGCAGATCTGGTTATCCCGGCCTAGATTGGGGAGCCAGCTAAACCTCCTAAATGCTTCAAAACCATGAGTCTGATCTTTTAATGTTGAGTGATAGGGATGTCATTTAGATTAAGTTTGAGTAAAGCGGGGGCGACATCTAGAGAAGATCCTAATTAGTCCCTTTGACTTATGTTGGATATTTAGTATCTAAAAAATGTAATTAAAGATTTAGACACTTTTAAATTTGTTACTAATGCGATGCATGCTAGTTGACTCGATTGAATGTATGAATCAAAATGAAGCAGTTTAAAAATTTGACTTAAAAATAAGTTTTTCCCTAGAGATTGCACAACATCTCCTTGATAGATTTATACCCTCATAGGCCAGGTGGTCTGCCAAAACTCGCGAGCGGGGAGGAGCCTAATAAGGTAGAAAAGATATAATATGATGCATGAAAAATCCTCAGTGAGTCCGAGCTTACTTCTTAGGATTGTTAGAGTTTCTATCTAAGATAAAATTTTTAATTGGTTTAAGTAGAAAAATTTTTATCGTACCCTCACGAGCCTCCCATCATTTTAAGCTAAAGCAAATATAACATGCAAATAAAAAGATTAGAAAAACATACAATTTCAAATGTATAATTAATTAAACAAATCAATTAAATTAATTACTCAAATTAAATGTTCATATGGTAAGTGCCACTTAATATTATAAACAAGGGTTTATAGAAAAGTAAAGTAGCTGGACACCACTGACAACAACCCAGATTCTAACTCCTAAAAAACAAGTGACTTTGAGAATTGGGATTCTTCTCAACTTCCACTTCTTTTCTTCCCATGAGCTTCTTGATCCGTCGGTTTTGGATATCCAAATGAAAAGAAACTCTCCCTTGGATGGGTTGTTATCTTTTCTCTTTGGATATTTGAAAGGTATCCTAACTTGGTCTTCCAAATAGAGGAAGACTCTCCCCTTAGAGATATCTTCTCTTCTTTGAAATCCATGTTGGATATAAATATCCCATCTCAATTAGTCACTTAACATTTACAACTCAAATAGATCAAATTACATTTAAATTTAAAAGAAAATCTAGACGTAGATCACTTGTATGGTTATCCTAATAATCTATAATTAATTAATCACAAGCAGTTAATATTTGAAGATTAAAATGCATAATTATAGTCACACTTGGCCATACACTTTTTATTTAAAGGGGGTCTTAAGCGTAGGAAGTACCTGTACAAAGCATAATAATATTTTTTTATTTAATGCCCCCTTTATTTTAATTGCATTGTATGAGCATGGTCACCTGCACAAGATTGAATTAGTATAAAGAGTTCCTAACCTAAGGATAGCTATAACGCACAATCAACCACATCACAGAGTGCAGAAAGTAAGTAAATAAACACATCAATTTTAAGCTAGCAAATAACATGCAATGAAAATCATAAAAAACTCGGCACACAACTTCAAAAAAGTAAATGCTGGCCTAGCCTAAAACTAGAATTGGTTGTCCTAGCAGACCTTCTAAAGTGTGTAAAAGACTGCGTGGTTTGGATATATCTTATATAGGATATTTGATTGAAGTTGCTTAAGGTTCTGGTTGGTTGAAAGACTTAAAGGAAATATTTAAATAAAGTTTAAGTATTAATGATTTGAAAATGATTTTAAGATTGATTTTAATTGTTCATTAGATGCCACCTTTATTATTCACCGAGGCCGTGAAGTTTATTTCACCTTCCTTGAGGCTATTTAATAGTCTCGTAGGCCTGAGTTACCTAGTGGTACCTGATATGATTAAGTTATTTTATTTGATTAAGATTTAAAAGTTAATAAATTTTAATTAAAGTTGGTTAATTGTTGGTTTTAAATTTGATTAAAGATTTTTGAAATTTTAAGGTGATTTTTGAGTTTTTGGAATTTTCAAATTATTTTAATTATTTAATTAAGGGGTTAAAAATTAACTTTTTAATTAAGTTTGAATTCTTAAAAGTTAGTATTTTATTAAAATATCAGATCTTAAGATGAGTTGTTAGATACTAAATTTGCTGGATTTGAATTTTATTATTTTATTATGAAGGTTTGAAGTATTGACTTGATTTTTAATTAAAGTTTAACCAAAAGTTGATTTTTTCAAATTTGAATGATTTATGGAAGTTCAATATTTCAATAAATATTAGATTTTTCATATGAGTTGAATGTCTTTGAGTTTGTTGAATTTGAATTTTTCTTGAATTAGTTATGATTTCTCAAAGTTTGATAATTTATTAAATTTTTAAAATTGGTTCAATTGAAGGGGCTTTAATGATTTTGCTTCAAATAAACTCCAAACTACTTGAAATCAACTCCAAAGGTCAGGAATGACCTAAAAAAATGCAGCCGTGGCTACGGGTGGCACACCAACTAATGCACAACATCGAAATAACACTTCCCAGATTACGCGGGCAATCGTGCTGGTTGGCAGTGTGGGAATGTGTGCTTACAGGTAGCGCGAGGGCCTGAGTGTGAGGGCAATACGGGCCCGCTGGTGCATGGGAAAATTATGGGGGCATGCTAGTAGGTCGGTTTAGTCTCTAAGTCACGCTGCTTGATTTTTGGCACTACCATTCCAATTCTAATATTTTTGGGGTCTTTGGGATCATTTTTTGACATTTCGGACTCAATTTTGACACTTTTGGAGCTAATCGGGTGCTCTATAGTAACGATCAAGCAATTCTAAAATTCTGAACAACATCAAGAATTTCTCAGAAGTGATTACACATATTTTTAGATTTTTAGAGCTTTGGCGTCCAAAAATTGGGGGTAACTGGTACATCATCAAATAATTTTTATGATCGAGCATGAATCTCGAGAAAATTTTGAATTAGAAACTTCCAAAATTAAAGCAATCTCAACTTTGATTCCAATAAACTTATTTTCGAATTGAACGTCTCAAAAAGATGAACCAACAACATCAAATTTGAACCAATTCAAGCCCAAATTGATCCAAATCAAAGACCATAAGCACATTTGAAAGGTTCAAACCATAAATTGGATGACTAAAGATTTTCTAAACATGACATACTTATAATCGAATCAAGCGGCTCAACCAGATGAATCCAATGAGCACAAGATTACCAAATTCTAATATCATTAAGACACTCAAATACTTAATTAACAATCCACGATCAAAGGAGTTGTTATCGGCCGTCCATTCGGAACAGTTCCAATAAGCCCCTGATCTTCTTTATATTTTACTAGTCATGCCACACCCAAAAAATTATAAATAGATCCCTCATTTTTCATTGAAGGGTGCCAAGAAAGGAAGCAAGTAAGAGAATGAAGAGATGAAAGGAAGAGAATGAAGAGTTCTCTTACCACCAAACTCGTCATCGACCATCGCCCAACCACTGACAATCGTCGGACTTTCAATGGACTTCTGCCCAGCCACCAACTGTCGTCGGACTTCTGCCCAGCCACCAATTAATGCCAGATTTACGCTCGACCAGTGACAGTTGTCAGACTTCCGTTTAGTTTCTATTCGTCACTAGATTTCTAACCAACAGCTGACTATTGTAATATGATCGTCCTCATGTTCAAGGATGAATCAATCTTTTGTAATTTATTTAAACACTAGTAAATTCATTTCAACTGGGCGTGACCCCATGATTTTAGCCTTCAGGATTTTTCACATAAAAATTCTAATATTTCTACTTTCTCTATTTGTGAGCTGAATACTCGTGCAACGCTAAGACGTGAAATTATATACTTTACCATCGCGAATATTCTAGCCCGCAACAATAATAAATATAAATTCATAAGAATTTATTAAAATGTAAATAAACATTCCTTCTTATTAATATTAATAGATGTTATGTTGATAAAAATAGTGAAAGTTATTAATATCTTGAATCGAATCCTATTTGTATCAAATTGCACTCTACACTCAACATTTTAAATAAAATAATATTTTGAATTAATGAATAAAAATACAATATTTATATAATTAAGATATGATAAATAAGCATAAATAAAAATGAATATATAATTAATATTAAATTATATTGGGCTACTAACTTAATATTAAAAAGTAATGATATAATAATTAACAAATTGGGAGAAGTTAAAACTCAGCATGTACTTATTGATTAATAATTAAACACTTAGTAAATTGCTCATAAACAATTAGGGCACTGTATTTATGGATTATTGTGTGCACTTAAGATGTTCATTACATTTTAAACAATGGTTAATAATATTATGGGGAGATTAAGATTTTGTTTGGGACAGCTTTTTTGTTGATATCTAAAGCAACTTTCTAGTGCAAAAATTCTTGCATTAAAAAAAAAATTGTACTAAAAAACAGTTTTAGAAAATATTAAGAAAGCCGTTCCAAATGAAGCTTAAATTTTGATATCTTGAAAGTGGTTAATTTTGAATATTTCTATACTTTTTTTAGATGACAAATTTTTTAGGATAAAATATTTTAGAATTAATAGAAACCAATGCCTAAAATATAGCACGCACAATCAACTTGATGGAAGAGAATTTTCTAAGAAGTTTTTTTTTTAGATATGGAGCACCTTTAAAATGAATTTCAAAATTTAAATAATGATTTTAGAAACTCCAATTTAAGAAATTTATAATCAATATAATTTGTTCTTGGTAAGATTATACCATTTAGACCTAAACCAAAAGATTTTGAACGCATCTTGACCTAGAACAACCCTATTTGAGCGAGATGATCCAAATTAGACCAATTTGAAATAGTCAAAGGCTTTATTTAAGACAATTTTCTTGCTCCTTAAAATAACTTTTTAGAACAAAAAATTTAAATTTTTTTTACTAGAAATTACTTTAAGAAGCAACAAGCCGTCCCAAAAAAAGTCAGGCTTCGTTTGTTACAGCTTTTTTTATTTCTCCTTAAAATAGTTTTCGAGTATAAAAATTTTAACTTTTGCACTATGAAGTTGTTTTAAAAAGCAATAATAAAGTCATTCTAAACGAAGCTTAAGATTTTGTTTGGGATGACTTTCTTATTGTTTCTTAAAGCAGTTTTTTAATATAAAAATTAAAATTTTTGTAGAAAAAAATTACTTTAAAAAATAAAAAGAAAGCCATGCCAAACGAAACCTAAGAGACCTAATTGCTCTAATGAGCTTTTTTGACAACCCTATTAGACATGTCAATAATTTTGATGGCATATTTATATGTAATATTTGTCCATCACATTTTTATAACTTCATATTTGCATGTTCTTTATATATATATATATATATATATATATATATTGAAGGTGTAACCAAAGCATGACAAACCAGATTTCTAAAACACATATTACAAATTTCTTTTTTAAAGCAATATTCACATTAAATAAACGAGAAATTAAAAAAAAAAACTTAAAAAAATAATATTTTCCACAATAAGCAGCATGATTGTATATAATATATGTCCAACACATCTTTAAGATGTCCCAAAAACCTCAAAAAAAAAAAAAAAAAAAAAAAAAAAGTGTAACAATTGTCTTCATAGAAAAATGGGAATTATTGATGCTATAAACCAAAACAAATGCAATGTGCATAGAGGGACAAATTTTAGGCTTTGTTTGAGATAACTTTCTTATTGTTTTGTTTTTCATATTGCAACCGAATTTTTATTCGGGCACTGCAGTTTCGCTGTTTCCAAAAAATTTTGTACACGGAAACTGTTTTCTACAATAGCTTTAAAAAATTACTCTCCCTACAGTAGTCTACAATACAATAAGAAAATTGACCCAAACGAAACCTTAATCCCACCCATCCATGTCACATCAATATTATTTTGCAAAGCTAAAGAAAATTCATCCTGAAAGCAATATCAATGTTGTTCACACAAGTGGCATAAACTGCATTCAAACTTATTTGAAATAAGCACTATTTAAGGAATCCGAATCCATGCTACTGACAAAACTAAGAAGATTTAGTAGGACAACGTTTGTTCATTCACCAAATAATCTTAATTCAAACAGCCTTTCCTGATATTTTGTAGAAGAAAAAGTGCTCAAGGATTGGCATAAACTGAACACGGGAAGAACATTAATATACAGTGAAGAGGAATTCTCTAACATTACCAGCAGGACTTCCAGACTCTTCATTTTACAATTGCTAACAACATTACCATTACTAATCGTCTTCGAGCTCGACAAGATGAGCTCTTCTTTCAGCTGCTTTCTTCCGAATAAAAATTCCCCATCTCATGGCTGCCTTGATCTTAAGCCACCCAACAACAGCTTTACCAGACGAACGGCTGCGATCATCATCGAAGTTATAGCTGGGGAATGGAGATGGAATGTATGATGGGAAGCCATATCCATCTTCCTGGAGATTACTAGTAGCTGCTCCTCCCATGTTGAAGACTCGAAGTAGATGCTGCATATCCTCATTCTCAAGAATCTCATGGCTTCTCATTCGTATCTCCTCCTCGGAGAAAAACTCGTCGACGCCACGATTGTCACGTGGACGGGACCAGTCATCATAGGAGTTTGCATTTACTGATTGTACGGGCTGATAACCTAAGCTTGCGTGCTGAGGAGGGGGCAAAGCAAGCCCTGGATTGTTGCTTCTAGTGACAAGAGTCTGGTGAGATGAGCTATTGAATTGACTCTGTGGACCAAAAGAATTGTTGTCATATTGCATGTGGACATCTGAGTTGATCTGCTGGGTTTGATTTGCATATCTGGCAGGTTGGTTCCCATTATACGGTGCAGCAGCTATCCCTGATAATGTAGATGAAGAAAATCAAACAATCAAAATCAGTTTTAGGATGGATTGAGAAGGAAGGAGGGGAAGAAGAAGAGAGTCATAGATTGATAGAGGCTGCAGTGACGGTTGTTTAGGGAGGAGATCAAAGCATTTCAATTTGGAATTTATCTAGATACCAAATGTTCCAACTTTACTAACAAGGGTAACAAATTTTTCTGCTATACATAAACACTGGGTTTACACATAGGTCAATCAAACCTTTCCATTTATTTTACTTTTGTTATAATTATTTAAAAAACTACATTCTTTACAGTCATAAATATGATGAGAGCTATCGTAGACTGTCAACTTGTGTCTGAGATAGGAGAAGGTAGAGTTGGGTAGAGCTTTTGTTAAAATGTCAGCTACCTGATCTGTTGAAGATATATGTCAAACAGTGATAACAGCGGATTGTATAGCTTCATGGACGAAATGATGATCGATCTCTATATGTTTTGTCCGCGCATGAAAGATCAGGTTGTTGGTGATGGGGAGAGTAGAAATATTATCACATAACAAAGAAGTTGTATCCAGACTAAGGGAAAAATCTTGGTAGAGACGAGAAAGCCAGATAATTTCAGTAGTTGCGGCAGCAAGGGAGGGAGCGGTATTCAGCCTCTGTAGACGAATGAGAGACCATAGTCCGTTTTTTTACACTCTAGGTGATGAGGTTAGGACCGAGAAAGATACAAAAACCAGTAGTGGATTTGCGATCTTGGTCATCAACTGCCCAATTCAAGTAGAAAATGCTTGAAGCTGGAGTTGGCCTCGTTTGAAAAGAAGACCATGGGTTGGGGTACCCTTTAGGTACCGAAGTATGTGCTTAAGTAGATGATTTATTTACAGCAAATGCAATCTTAGGACGGGTGGAGGTAAGGTATTGAAGGGATCCAATCAACTATCAAAACATGGAAGGATTATGAAATGGTTGTTGCAGGGGCGGAGGATTGAGGATTGGATTACAATTTGTCATGCCAGCTTTTTGTAGAAGTTTCATGATATAGGCATGCTGAGAAAGGTGATAGGATTGGTTTTTCTAAAGTGACATCGATTCCAAGAGACGGGACAAATTGCCGAGATTTCGCATATTGAAATGTAGCTGAAGTTTGTGTAGAAGAGCAGTGGTAAAAGAATGATCATTACTAGTGACCAAGATATCATCAACATAGATGAGAAAGTATATGTGGATATTATTGGTGTTGTAGATCATTTGAGAAGAATCAACTGAGCTGGAATGAAAACCTTGAAGAGTAAGATAAGAGGAAAGAGTGGAAACCATTGACAGGGAGTTTGTTTGAGACCTTAGTAGATATACATGGTTAGGATATTAGATATCTTGAAAACCCTATGGTTGAGACATGAAAACCATTTCATCTAAAGAACCATGAATAAAGGAATTGGCTCTATCAAGTTGTAGAATTGGCTACTAAAAATGAAGGGAAATTGTGAGAAATAGACGAATTGTGAGAGATTTAGCAACGTGGCTAAAGGTTTCATGATAATCAAACCCATACTCTTGTTTGAATCCTTGAGCAACAAGCCGTGCCTTGAAACAAGCAATAGAGTCATCGGAATGTTTTTTAATTTTAAATATTCATTTGCATCCAATGACATTTTGATGGGGTTGCGGTGGAACTAGTATCCACGTGCCTTGAGCTTTTTATTTCATATGCATATTGTAGTTGCATTACACCACCTCAACACAACTTGTTGAGCATTAAATTCAGCAGATAGGACTTGACGCCATTCAAGGATTTTAAAGGATGAATTGTAGTTGGTTGGGGTGGTTTGAATAATATGACTGAGGTCAAGAATTTAGCGGGGTTTAAGAGAGCCTGTATGAAGTCGGGAGACCATTACGTGTCGGACTTGTTGTGGAGCTGAGATTTGGTAAGTGGAAGGTGTAAGAGATGAGGTGGAAGAAGGGGGAAGTGGCATTTAGTGGGGATGAGAATGTTGAAGAAGATTTTTGTGTGCTGTTAGGAGGAGATATAGTAGATGCCAAAGGGGGTGGAACGGTAGTTGTAGGTAAAGGAAATGAAAAGTTTTCTGTGGAGGATATGGAAGAGGATATGGAAGAGGATGAACTTGGAGGTATATTTGATTTGTCAAATATAACATGCCTGGATACAAAAATGCAGCTCGAATTGGGGTTGTAGCATTTGTATCCTTTTTTATTTGAAGTATATCCAATGAAAATGCAGGGAATTGAGCGGGGTGCAAGCTTATGTGAGGCATAGGGTCGAAGCCAGGGATAACATGTATAACACCAAAGACATAAATATGAGAATAGTTCGGTGTTTGTTGTAGAGAAGCTGTAAAGGAGATTTGTGAGAGATTTGTGAGAAGTAGTTGGAGAAGGGAGACAATTAATAAGATATACAACAGTGAGAAGAGCGTGAACCCAAAAATGATAAAATAACTTGGATTCACATAGAAGAGTATGAACTGTTTCTAGGAGATAACGGTGTTTTCGTTCAGCAATACCATTTTGTTGAGGAGCATAAGGGCAAGTATGTTGGTGATGAATGCCATTTTTAGCTAGAAAGGTGTGAAGGTTATGATTAAGGAACTCGCTACCACCATCGGTTCGGAGAGTTCGAATGGCTTTATCTAAATGTTTTTCGATGAAATTTTTGAATTGAATAAAATTGTGTGCAATATCTGATTTAAATTTCAATGGAAATATCCAATTATACCGAGAGTAGTCATCAATAAGAATTAAGTAAAAATAAAAACCATCTGTAGAAGCCACAGGGGATGGACCCCAAACATTCGCATGGATCAATTCAAGAGTAGTAGAAAAACTTGTGGATTCATTAAAAGATAGTTTGTAACTTTTAGCTATAGCGCAAGAGTTACAAATAGGGGGAGAATAGGAATAAATACATAAACGAGCTCAATGTTTTGCAATAACAGAAACTATAACTGAATTTGGATGGCCCAAACATTGGTGCCAAAGACTATTAAGTAGATGTTGCAAGAAACACAGTTGGTGGAGTGAGCCTTCAGGTGGAGCTTGTGGAGATCGAGTAGAGGCCATTAAGACAGGATCCTTGGAGAAGAAGTTGTTGATTGCGATCCTTGATGACATAACTAGAAGAGTTAAAAGATCTAGAATAGTTGTTATCAGCAACAAGATTAGATATGGAGAGGAGTTTGTATGATGAGCATGAAACATCAAAAGAGAGTTTAGTGTGAGCATATGAGCGGGTGTAGGTAGGAGAACTTTGCTTGAATGAGCAATGGGAAGAGTTGTATCGTTGCCAATGAGTACTTGATCTAAACCTTGATAAGTATAAGCATTATGTAAGGAGTGGAGCTCAGATGTTAAGTGAGCTGCTGCTCCACTATCACTATCAAGATACCAAGGAACAGAAGATGGTGTTGATGACTCAGCAAGCAAGGCATGAAAAGCAGACGAAGTGCATTGAAGGTTGGCATGGTGTCAGCAAGAGAAGGCGGAGTGACCTCTTTTTCAACATATTTGACAATCAACTGAAGTTTTTGCTTTGCCGCCCCTAAAGGATACGAACGTATAGAACAAAGAACAACCACAACCTCGAAACTGAAATAGCTGACGACCATGACCACGGCTCCTAGTTAATGCAAGAGAAAACTGGGTATCAGATGTGGCATACGGATCCGACAGAGAGAGCTCTTTGGCAGCATCAGTGGCAAGATTTATTTCTTCGCTGCAGAGAAGGGAGTATAAATCATCTAGGAAGATAGGGGTAAGCTTGGTTCTAATTGATGTTTTGAAAGTTTGATTGTTTGTGGGCGGGCAACTCATTTAGAATGTATAGGATAATATCTTCTATATCAATAATCCCACCACCATCAGCAATGTTATCCACCAGGTGTTTGACTGTAGAGAGGTAATCGGTCATCCATTGATTTCGCATAGTAAGTGAATGAAGCTCGTTCTTGAGTTAAACTTTGGAAAGGTTTGTGGAGAACAGTCGACACTCAAGAGTTGTCCATACGGAATGACAAGAGTCCAAGTTAATGATGTAGGGTAGCAATGAGGAGGAAATGGTAGAGAGGAGAGCAAAGAATAAGTTTTGGTCAAGAAGAAGCTAGTGAGTATAGAGGGGATTTAGCGTTAAGTGTTCTGTACCAGAGATGATATGTTTGGGTGGGCATGAGGTGGTGCCATCAAGGTACCCAATGAAACTATTTGCGAGAATAAGCTTCTGAATTTGAGGTAGCCATGTGGGGTAGTTGTCCGGCAACAACTAAATGTGAAAAACATTTTTTATATTAGAGACCAAGAACTTTAAGGAGGCAGGAATAGGGGTTTCTGTGGTGTTAATCGTGGAGCTAGCAGGGGGCTTAACATTGGTTGACGAGGTATGAGAGGTATCATTTGCAGTTCCGCAAATAGCTCTGATATCATAGTGAAATACCTGTAGAGCTTGTTTACAAGCTGCTGTATAAAATACAGCTTGAACAGAATAGAAAAACTGAAAGTAGAGAAGAACAGAAGAAACATAGTAGTATGTTTCATTAATACAAAGGATGCTGTAAACAGTAGTTACATATATACTAGCCAAGACATTAAGGTAATTACATAAATGCCATTTGAGGTGGTTAGAAAGTAGCGGCTGTGATTTAATCAGGTGAAAAGATAGCCATGTGAAATCTGAGAATGCAGCAGGCGAGAAGAAATTAATGGAGAACAAGGAAAAAGGGATTTCCAGGATAGCACCTTTATTACTTCACATATTTCACATATGTGCTCAAAACACTACTTCTAAGGTATCAGTAATCAATTTCAATCAAATAGCTCGATATATAATCTCAAATTTTTTCTAATATACTGTTATTTAAGTACATTATATAAAATTTTCAGCGACCAACATCACAAGCCAAACGCATATTGTAGCAGTTTAGAATTAAAATGTATTTGCTTATTTATACACCTAAAGGAAACTTTTAAGATTTAATTTAATTGAAAAAAAATCATCAATTTAGCCATGTAAAATTGTCATGATTAAATGATAAATAATGTGAAAAAGATCAAAATGGTCTTGGACTACATATGATGGGTTATTTTAATCCCAAACTATCTAATATATCAAATTTAGTTCATTGAGTTCTCAAATCTAATCCAAAATAATATTTTGACTCTTATCCAAAATAATCCAATAGATAGACTATTTGGAATTAGATTTTATTAGTCAATAGACTAAAATGGGCACATAAGATAGTCTAGTCTGAGAAGGACCATTTTGATCTTTGTCATCCTGATAAATAAATATCAGAATCTTTGGTCCATAATTCTTCAATGAAACTCATTATACACAGGTTTTGATCCTAGTATTTCAGACTACACTTACATTAAGGTAGTATGATCTGACAAAATGAATTCAACACGTACATAACCATATGCACTTAATATTAGTTCCATATTTTGCTATTTAAGCTTAAAAAAGATGCAAGCTCACAGATCAGATAAGGCAATTGTGAGGTGGATATGCTATGATCTTAGCTTCTAATTTCCACTTTGCTTTGAAATATTAGAAACCAACTCATCTAACCTTGAAAGTCAATGTTAATTGTTCTCTAATTGGCAGCTGCTTGCATTAAGCAAGCAGTATAATTAGATGATCATGATTTCTAACGCGTGACTTCACAGTAATCAATGTTCTTCTTTAAAATCTCATAACATGTTATAAAAGTAATATAAGGTTTATCCATCAATTAGTTACGATTTCCTTCTAATATATTTTGCTCTTTAACTTTAAAGATTAAGCAGAGATCTGTAATTTTGTTGAACAAATAAGGAACCTATTGAATGAATTGTTGATTGAAAATATGGCTTATTATAAATGAAAGATGACCCTCTCAGCGAGTAAAAATCCAAAAAGCAGATAGGACTGTCGAAGATTATGCAAGGAACTCCGAAAATGATGATAACCTTAATACATATTAGTCATCGAAACAAAAGAAATACAACACTACAATGGAATATAAATGGAATCTGATCAATGCTGCTTGAGAGTATAAAGGCATAAGATGGTGCAAATTAATTAAATTCTCACCTCCAACGGGCACCGAGGTATCAATTGAAGGCTGCTCTACAGCAACTGGAGCTGGTAACTGCTGCTGTGCAACTTGTTGGATTTGTTGGGAATAAGTAGAACAATCTGATGAAGTTTCACTGCGAGTGGCCTTATTGTTGTTTTTAAAGCTCAAAAGGGCCTTGCCATCATACTCTATAACGTTCAACCAATTATCATATGCCTTCTTTACCAACGTATCAGCAAATATCTGCAAATATCAAATGTTTGAATTTTCTCTCAGAGGCCATGAGTATTTTTAAGGCACTAAGATATTAAGAGATACCGTTGATGACAAACATGACATGACAACATACCGTTGATGACAAAAGAATGGCAAAAACAAAATAGTAAATGATGAAGAACTCCAAATAGCATGCATCCGGCATGCTCAAGGTTATTGCCTGAGCAAATTATGTGATTTCTAAAAGTTGAAATTTTAGCTATCATGTTTCAGAGTTAAAGACAATTACAACAAGAGAGCTTAAAAATACAACACTGGAGAGCTTAAAGTATTTTTTTTATTTGAGCATGAGTTCTACATGCAGTTAAGAAAGTTGTCACATCCCAAACCCTGACAAGCATGCTATTAGGAAACACTTGAAGATCTCAAGTGAAACCTAACCTAACGATTTTGACAAAAAAACCGAGAACGATCCACAAAATCAATGGAAAAAATCAGAAAATAGGAGATTTTATTGCAATAATCCAACTAACGGAAGAAAAATAGCAAAATACAATTGATCCTCTATTCGAGAGGAGCATCTATCTCTCCCAAATCTCTAGACGCCGCTAGAGCCCAAAAAAACCTAAGAGATCTCAAATTTCAGTCAAATTCAAGATGCCCTAACCCTAGGAAAACAAAATATTTAATGCATACAATCCAAAATAAACTTTACACAAAAATTTACTATAAAGAAGAAAAAAATGCATTCAATCCAAAAGGAAATCTCTAAACAGTTCCTACATTCAAATTTCCCTCCTAACTCCCTTCAAAAACCTTCCTAAACCACTATGTCTGGGCGTTGGATCGCGCGACATATGCAGGAGGCGGGGATTTCCACCTCAGTTTGTTCGTAGGCCGGTCCCATATGGACCGGCTGGACCAGTCTAACACATGCCTCAAGCCTCCAATGCAATAGTGAGGGGGACAATATAAAACTTCCCTCTCAAGCAAAATACTTCAAGTTTATGTTATGGGGGAGATAAGCAGTCAGCCCAATCAGCCGACCCAGCTAGGGCCGATCCAGCAAAACCAGGCGGGCAGAGAGTGGGCAGAACAGGCAGCAAGTTCAGCCCCCCTTGTGGGGCCCAGCAAAGCTTTGATTAAATATACTAGGGGAGGAAATAAGGAGGGAAATAAGAAAGAAAAGAATTATAATTTTGAAATAGAAAAAGAGAGGAAAATTAATTAAGGGGGCTGCTTTTGGGGGGAATTAAGGAGTTTAATTAGGGTTGATTCTAGGGTTTGTTTTTGAAGTTTTGTTTTGAGAGTTTGCTGTAGGTTTTTGTAGAGTTTTCTTGAGGGTTTCCTAGCAACGTCTAAGTCAAGTGGGAGAGACGATCTACCTCTCTAATAGTAAATCATTGTATCTTACTTTGGTGTTGCAGTATTAATACAAAATCAACCATCATTTTTCAATTTATGTTGTTTTTATTATATTTTCTTGCTGATTTCGTCTTCAAGGCATATCATGTTCTTAAATCAAAAGTGCTCGAGGGGTCCTCTAGGACTCGGGCATCAGTCTGACACCAAGCAAACTACTCAACATGCAGAACCATACAATAAAGTTAGATTTGAATGAAAAAAAAAACAATACCAATATACCATATGAAACTTAGGGCAACATGTGAACCAATGCACTCGATAAACAACTCAAATTTGGCATAATTAATATTTGTTCAAGTTCATTCAAATTAGTAAATAAACTAGCTTGAACTCTTTTTAAAGACTCGATGGCTAAATGAACAAAGCTTGGGAGTTTTACATACATACCACTTAATACTATTCTATTTACATATTTAACACCTAAAACTTTAATATTACATAAATACCACCCATAGTTCATTTTCATACAAAATATGAGTGGTAGAAATGAAATATATGAGTGGTAGGAAAGAAATATAAGTGGTATATTTGATATTAAAATAATATAGGGTGGTATGGATGTAATATTAAAGTTTTAGATGTTAGATATATAAATAGAATGTTATAAAGTGGTATGTATGTAAATTTCCCTTATTTATTTATAGTCTAATATGCCTCCCAATTCATATATCTTATATTCATAATTCCACCTCTTGCTAAGCCAACAAGCTTGCCGTGTCCCTCGCAAGGGGAAAGAAATATGCCCTAAGAAGTGATATTCGAAAAAGATGCCACTATAAGAAGGGGAAAGAAATGTGATAGTCCATAATATAGTGAAATTGAAAGCATCTTATTTTTTCATTAACTTGCCTAATTGTAGTAAATCATCTGACTTATATGAGATTAAAATGATGCAACCATTTTGAGAAGTTGGTATAACCGTATAAGATTACTTCCCAAGAAATACTTCTTATCAAAGTATATATTTATGTTTACGACTTCAACTTTTTTATTATTTTTAAACTAATTAATTTCTTATTAATGAATTTGCATATTGTTTTAATGCAACCCCTTCTTATTTCTCTATTTCAGTAACAATGTTTGTTGATAATTATTTATATTGTATGATTACAATAAATCTTATGTTGATGTCTATTCATGACATATTTATTAGCTTGTTTAATTGATGTTTATTTAGTTGAGGCAAGTAATTAGATACTAATTTTAGATTTATTAAATTGTTTGTTCATTTAAACTTAAAATTATTTGTTAATAAAAGTACTTCATTTTTTAGCTTGTCTTTTAGCTCTTTAAGTACTTGCTTGATTAATTCAAGAAAGTTAAGTAAAAGCCAAGCTAAGTCATTAAAAAATATAAATAAGCCAAGTATGAAGATATAATCACCTCTAATCACAAATTTCAATCACACGGGGAATCAAAAACTTATGAAATCATTTAAACATCAATGCCAAAAAATATGCTCCACTAATGGGTTAAGATCCCCAACCTCAATATGAACACTAAGTGTTGTGACTGCCAAGCCTCAGCCTTCCGCCAACCTTTCGCTGCTTCAAATGCTGCCTCTTAACTCTCCACAATAAAAGGAATAGTGAATATGCCACCACCACCTAATCTCACTATCTCAACAGAATAACAACAAACCTTACCCTAGGGGGTTTTCTTCTCTTAAACAAGGACCCTGGTAAGAAAATCAACAATTGATAATCATACAAGCGATACTCATTCAATGCATCAAGGCAAATGACAACATTCTCAAAAAGAGAACTTCTTTCCAACTACTCTTAACACAGCATCTTCCTGCAGGTTATCATTCTAATGGTCATGAGAGATAAGGCTTCTCAAACAATGTTAAGGGTAGGATGACTCACAACATACACATTACTCCCTGCCAAAAGCAAAAAAAGAGCATAAGATGCTAATTATTTGATTGATCAGGTGACTACATTACTTGGGCCTAATCTATTGAATCTACTTATTTGGCCAAATGCTTTTGTTTCTTCCTGGAAATCTAGCTAGAAACACAGATCTAAGTTACTATATAGCTCCACTCGGCACATATACTAACATTTGGATTCCAATTAGGTTCATTTAGTTTTGTTCGATGTTATCCTCTACATTTGGTCCAGAGTGAATGATAGATGAGATTGCTTGCAAAGGGAAGAGAATGATGATCTCCGATAATTCAAGGAGGGGTGAGACAGATCCAAGGCTTAATTGAGAGATACCATAAGGAAGTGTCTTCATAATGATAGAGTTATCAACTCAACAAATTAACAGTCTCCACCTACGTGAAATAGAAAAACCACCTACCATAGGATCTTCTTTCCTTAAATAAGGACCCTAATAGGAAAATCAACAATTAGTGATCATCTGTGTGACGCTAATTTAATGCACTCTAGTAGCAAACGACAACTATAAAAAAAAATGTTCCTTTCCAACTACTCTTACACATGGCATCTTCCTACATTATAAATTTCCAACAGTCGAGAGATAAGACTTCTTGAACAATCTGGTGATTATCAGGAACCAAAACAAACAAATTGCTTCTAAACAAAAGTAGAAAAAGAGCATAAGATGTCAATTGCTCAATCAATCATTGGACATCATTCCTCAAACCTAATATATCGAATTTGATTGCTTGACCAAATGCTCATGTTTCTTCTTGACTTCCTATAACTCCGCTTGAATACACAAATCTATTCAATTACATAGTATCAATCGACACCTATACTCACATTAGGATTCCACTAAAGTTCATTTGACTTTGTTTAATGTTGCTGTCCGCATTTGATTCAAGATGAGCATAAATGAGATTTCTTGTGAAGGGAAGAGAATGATGCTCTTAGATAATTCAAGGAGTCATAAGGTAGAGCCAAGGCTTGACTGAGACATACCATAAAGTGGTGTCTTTACAAATGGTTGAGTTACATAACCATAAAGGATATTTTTATTGAAGGTAGAGTTGCACAACCATACAGGTTTACCTACACACCCAAGAATTGAATTTTCGTTGGTGTGGTCCTTTATAATTTTCCCCTAAGGGATTACATCCCTTCCACATATTTTCATGATGAATGGTCACATCCCAAAGGAGTAGTCACTTCCTTTAATTTTCCTTCATAGGAACTTAAGTTGTGCTTAGGTTTTGGCATGCTATGTAGGTGGTTTCAAGAAGATTTTATCTTTCAACGCATCTTATGTTTAGATATCATCCTTGTTTTTCTACACATTTTTTTTCTTACTTCAGAAGTCAAATCTAGGATGTCTCTCTTATGGTAGCAACATCCTCTTGACACTATTACTGACATCCCATGATCAATGCTAGGTGTGTATCCTTTAGCATGTAGTGTAAGCTTAATTAACTTTATATGGAAGTGCTAAATGTCATTGTCTAACCCCATTATGGTCTGAGGTTTAGCCTTAAATGTTCATATTCTCTATTCGAGTTGGGTCAAACTCTTCAATAATGTTAGCGAGATTTTGGCGTTGAATAATCATGATGTCATGCCAAATCAATTTTAACTTGCTTGATCAACTACCTTAAGACCTCTGAGAGTAGGCACTCAAGGCCTCCTCAACAGATCTTTCCTCAATATCCTCAACTAGGTGATGATGCAGGTAAGTTTATGCGAAGATTTTGTGACACACAAAGTCTCCTAGTTAAGCTTAATGACTAATGTACATTTGCACTCCCATTTTGAACATCTCATAGCTTGACAAAGTTTAATCTAGCTGACCACACTAGCAATTCGCTTTCATCGTTGAAACTGACTTAATTGGTTTGATTTAATGATATCGAGTCATTGGTAAATCGAGCCTTCTTGATCAGAGCAACTAGTTAATCGGCAACTTGCCCTTCATAGAGTGAGAATAAAAACTTAATCTCATATAATCACTTCAAGATTTGGTTCTAGATCTCTTAACTGATTGAGGTAGATTTGGTAGTATTCCAACACTATAGAATCAATACAACAACATAAAATATTTATCCCACTGCATGGGGTCGACCAATTTAGAAACCAATGAATATTTGATGATTCTTCCCAATGACCATATTGAAAAAACAACCTATTATTAAACTTATCATCACTCAAAATATCACAAAATTTGAATCACCCAACATATGTAAGGGCTGCTGGGTTTCAAATTAAATAACTTAAAGGATTATAACATAATTAGTCTAACGCCTCTTTAAAATGCGTGACTTAATATAAGTGGAATTAGCTAGCCCAGACACCATAAAGGGAACAAAAACAATTAGCAGAACTAGATTCTTAATCCATGTCTATTGTCAACTAACCTCGACCAACATCTCTTAGAAAGTATAAAATTTAGCAATCGAAAAACAAGCGAACAATATGAACCTTCTGGTTCTCATTGAGAGATTCAGCCGAGAAGTACTGTCCACAAGCAATCAACCCTGTAAATTCATAGATGTTGAAAATAGCACCAACATCTCTTGTTTCACCTAAATTGAATTAGCTAGCCCAGGCATCATAAAGAGGCAAAAACAATTGGCAGGACTAGATTCGTAATCCATGACTATTCTCACCTAACCTCAACCAACATGTCCTTTAAAGCGCTAAGAGCATTGGAATGTATAAACGCTAGCAATTAGACAACAAACAAAAAATATACCTTCTGGTTCTCATTAAGAGATTCAGCTGAGAAGTACTGTCCACTAGCAATCAACCCAGTAAATTCATAGATATTGTTGAAAATAGCACCAACATTCCGTGCTTCGTCAGAATAATATATATAGTATTTTCCACTAAGGACACAGGTCTTGGCATGCTCCACAAGGACATCCCACATTTTATTGGACATGCCGCTTCCAAGAATCTGCAATCATGAAAAAATTTCATTGGAGCAATAGTCATTGAAGATTTCACAACAGTAAGTAGTGAAACTTACATTCCTCAACCTCTGTGGATCCCTAATTAAAAGCCGAAGGAATTCTTCAACTGTACAAATCCCAACCTTATTTAATTTTTTGTGGAATGCACCATCTTTTCCTATCTTCTCCAATCTCCAAACTTCATCTTTTAGGGCAGGTGGATAATGTTTCTTGTATACTACATGCCATTAAAAATAAAACTTCAAAAAACAAAATTTCTACCAAAAACATTTAAAAGAGGTACTACCTAGAATCCTTAAAGCACCTACATTCTCCTCTGTGATCCTTAACTGTAAATGCTTCAGTTTTCCCCTCTCGAATTCGAACACCATCACAGAATCCAGATGCAACCTTCAAACCAAGCCTGAACTTCCTACTTCTTATCCAGCTAGAATTGTCAGTAAATGTTAGTTCTCCAAGGGTTCCCACCCCTTCTTTTAAGGAAACCTGTAAATCACCAGTTAAAAGGGGTCTCTTGCCTTCTCGCTCCTTGACAACATGACTTTCAAATTCTTCTTCAGTCCAATCTTCATCATCTTCATTATTGAAATCACCCTCAAGCACCAGAATATCTAGTTTTGCAGAAGACTCGGGCCCAGAAGTTATGACCTGGTTACTGTTTGCATCAATCAACACAACATGAATTGCAGCGCCTTGCTCTCCCTCTACCTTTCCTCCAGTAAAAATTGGTAAAGACAATCTTGACCTGAACTGCAGCTGCAAGCTTCTTCCATCAGGTCCTTCCAACCGTTTTGGAGAAGACCTGCACCAAATTATAATAAGAATTATTGCAAGAAAAAATAATATCACCAACATGACATGGTACAATAGTATCAACTAAAACTTCTAGGCCAGCAGACAAGCATTCAGAGTAGCAAGCACATTTGAATTTCATTGGTTCTTCAACTTCAATACGAGATGCATTGCTCTCAAGCACAAGGCGTAGGTATGATTTACATTAAATGAAAGTTGGAATCCAATCAAGTCATAAACAGAGAGAGTATCTCAGCCAAACAAATACTGCTTAGCAAATCCAAAGAGCCAAAAACTTATGAAATGGAAGTCAGCAAGCATAGTCTGTTGCGGACTATAAATATGCAATGGATCTGTAAGCAAAAATTAGATATTCTAACTTTTATTTTTAAACTACAACAAAATCAATATGTCATCAAGGAAATTGAAGAAAGTCATGACAGCAATGACCACTTTTCCTCTACGAGCAACATATATGGGTGGACCCCATCTCTGCTCACCCTGCTCTTGGTCTGTTCGATGTAGATTACATAAAGTAATTGCTAAAGAGCAAAGTCCAGTCAACTTCAAGCATTAAAACATTTTCCATATCAGATATGAATACATAGAAACCCATTATGCCTCCAAGACTAGTTACAGCTTGCAAATAGTTAGGCCACCTAGATATTTCATTCCGCTTATGAATTAAACTTGAAAACCATACCCACATAAAAAAATGCAATGAAATCCTAAAAAAAATCAAAAGTCATTGACTTTTTTGCATGATGAAATCCTCATATGCATCACAGTTCTGAAATGTCAATCTTCATCATTATCATTAGCATTATCCCAATTGTTTCGGATCGGCTTTACCAATCCCCATTTTCCATCCATTATGGATAAATGTCTCCCAAGGAGTGACACACATTAATAACGAATTATTTTACACAACTTTATCATCATAAATCGGAATTGATGGTGTAGCTTCTTTAAATTTTTAACTTTAGAGAAAGGTTGAATTATGATCCTGAAAGTTATCTGGAATCAAATTAGGCTAATCATATGACAATCATATCTACTAAAGGGAGTGGAGTCTATAAACAATTATTCTAAGATATATAAATCAATATCTTTGACTAAATAAAAATTTCATCATAAAATTTTCAATCTTATTTGTGCCAGTTGGATTTGTGATGCCTTCATGCATTATAAGTGACTACCTAATTCAGGGAAAATCCATATCTTTATAATGACATATTTCAGATTTTACCTAGTTTCTTTTATATATTTTGTTGCTTGCTACTGCACTTGATTTTCTTCAAATTCGATAGGAAAATCAATCTATTTATGATGATTAAATTACAACTGCATGTGATTTCACATTGCTTGAATTTTTTGTTAATTTCTTTGAATTTATTAGATTATTACATTGTGGTGATGATCTAATTTTTATATTTCTATTTTACGTTTAAAAAGTTGTTGGCTTATTTAGTGTTCAATGGTCAATAAATCTTAAGTTTCATTGAGTAATTTACATATAACACTTCATTCTAGTTGCATTAAGATGCCTAAATTTTAAATTGTCATCAACACTGCAAATGCAAATGCAACAATCAAACTCCAACTTGGGCCATATATTTTCATATTTGAAAAAAAATTCCACTTGCTAATAATAATTTGAAAATTTCCACAATTTGTTTGGTGATCGAAGGATATTGCTACTTTTGCATATTGTGACACATAAATGTTTCTTCAATTTAAGGGCACTGAAAAGGAACGTTAACACAGAATGAGAACCATAAAAGTAAGAGAGCCAATAACAAACTCAAAAACCTACATGATAATCTCAAAAGGTTTCACATTTATTTTATAATTTTCCACGACCAAACAACCTAATTACTCAACACTGTCAACTTGAAATTCTGATAAAAACACTATGTGATAACATTTAATGAATACAGACCCTACAGAATGTTTAAAAAAAAAAGCGTTAATAGTGTTGGAGACATTTTCTTGTAAGATGCAAAGGTAGGAAAATGGTTTAAGAAATAAATCAATGCTATGAAAAATACAAAAAGAAACAAATTGATATAAAATATTCCAAATTTAGCAATCTAACAGTAATTTAACATCCTAATGCCATACCTTGCCCCAAGCCTAGCAGGGCCAAGCTTTGCTAAAGCGCGCTCCACTTCTTCACTGACCTACATAACACAAACACCATAACTAAAACATAACTACCACCAAGAGATCGCAAGAATAATGAATAGATATGCAGACTATTAATACTAAACTGATTTCAATCATGGCCCTTTGGCCACCTGTACTAAAATATGCAGCTCATGAAAAACAATTAACCCTAAATTTAGCATAATGTAAACTGTGTAAAGAACAGTTTGCAAAAATTATCTGATTCCAAAAACTTTATTAAATCTTTCATCCCAGCTTGAATTTGCTAAGGAAGAGCAAAAAAGAGCTCATCAGCTCATCATAGATTTAGGAGTCCAGGTAGAAAATTTCAGACAAAATAAATAAAGCAATATCTTCAGTCCATGAATTGTCCATTATCTTACATGTCTTGCTGCATAAACTAAATCTAATACTGCTTCGATACTTATTCCATTGAATATTTAATATTATGGTTGATCATTCAATATGCAAGCATCTATTCACTATACTGAATAGAATCTTATTTAGATTTTGGGCCTCGTGGAATCAGTTTGGGGCTTTGCTTGGAAGACAAACCCAACCTGCAAATGTTCTTTTTTTGAAAGATTTTTTTTTTTTTTTGAAAGATAACCTGCAAATGTTCATTGAAGAGGAATTACTGGAAAATTAACTCATGGAAGATAGAAAATAAAATATCTCGCTTTAAAACGTAAATAATCAGCACTAAGGCATTTAACATGATCCAGAATTAAATGGAGAGATATTACATAAATACGAGTAACCCATTAACACAAAATAAAGAACAGGTCTTGATGTTTCTGAAAATTTAAATGCTGTCAAAATTTTAACTTAATAAAATTTAAGGAAATGCAAAATTATGACTAGAATAAACTGGATAAGGTGAAAAACTCATTCCAAAATTAATTAACATAACATCCATGAATAAATAAGCCATTGCATTTCACGAAGGAAAATATGCATGTAGCCATGTACTATATATCCTCCACAATAGGAAGATCATAGTCATAAAATCATCATTCAAAATGCATATAAGATTGGGGAATATGACCATATCTATCAAATCAAATGACTACCCACTGGAAATAATCCTAATTATACGAAAATGGAGAGGGAGTAAGCTTTTCAACTTACAACTCGACGAAGCACAGGCTCTAATGATGAACAAAGCTTCTGCAGACTATCAACCTTGAGAGCTTCCACAATCACACTGTAGAGAATATAAGTTATCTTTTAAATTAGCAGAGGCATCAAAATGTACATGGTGAACCTTTACAACAAAATGAACTAAAATAGAAACAAATAATATATTCCTGGATTCAGAAAAAGAGGATAACAAGTAGACTGTTTCCAAGAATCATTTCCAACCAGTTTCTTTGGCTTGATGGGAAAAGAAGGCAGCAATTAAACACAACTTAAAAAAAAATGCATTGATAAACATTTCCTAAAATTTCATTATAAACTTTCCCTGCCAAAAAGAAATTTATGATAAAACTCAGAAGTGTCTAATGAAAGTTTTATTCTAAAAAAGAAGAGGTGGACTAAGGCTTCGTTTGGGATGGCTTTCTTCCTGCTTCTTAAAGCTGATCTCTAGTTAAAAAGTTAAATTTTTTTTACTAAAAAGCCGCTTTAAGAAGCAATAAGAAAGCCGTCCCAAACAAAGCCTAAATTTATAACCATTAGGAAACTGGAATATAGCAATTTTCTTCAAGGGGAAATTGTGCATCTACTCAGTTCCCTGTGGATCATCATAAAAGTCAAATTCAATAACTATTACTTATATTCAAATACAGAAGAACAAACAAAAAATCGCCTGTGGAACTCAACAATTTACTACCGAGATTCAACTAATTTCTTGCTTTAAGGGTGCATGAACACATCGACATTATGATAAAATTAACAGAAAATAAATGACATAAGCAAAGCAGAATTATGAGTAGAGATTAAAGTTGACAACAAGGATATGAATAATATACACAATAAAAAAATCCAACTTCAGGGCTAGCTAATTCATTTGCTTTTGTTTTTACCACTACTGGACTACAAGAAGATGGTCATCAGCTATGGTTGAGCCAAACCAGTTCTGAAGTAGAATCCCGGAAAAGATACACTTGAAGCACTTACTCACAAACATTTGTAAGCACCTGAATTTCAATCCTAAGGAATAATCAACAAAAGCATGTTTTTTTCCCACACACAAGTACAAATGCCAACAACTTAAATGGAAAACTTCACCAAAAAAAAAAAGTTAAAATTAAATTAAAACCTCAACTGTATTAGAAGAGATTAAGGACCAAAAAAGAAAGCATAATAATTATCTTAAATTCCTCAACTGATTACTACACAGATTATATAACATGACTAAGATTTTCTTTCGACAATATTTATCTAACTTTTTACGTGAAAAACATAAGAATCCATGATGCAAATCAGTTCACGAATAGATGCAAAAAATTAGAACCTCACTACTTCGTACATGCTTCTAAAAATAAGGCACTTTTACTTTTATCCAAAACACCACACTCCAAATAGACTAAACTTTACAATTCCAACAAAAGAGAATGAGTGTAAACACCCTTAAAAAAAAACTAAACTACCATCACTGCAAATCCAATGAACCATAAAGCAAAACAATCATTAATTACCCTACCGAGCTACCAAATCCACTATTTTTTCACATCATTAAGTTGTATCTTCTTTAAAATAAACCAAACATGACTTCAAAATTTCCAAGAGAAACAAATCAAGATAACTTGTTACCACTAGAATGAAAAGAGGAAACTTAGATAACAATAACAACATTACAGGTTAATGTTCGGCTTCATTCCATATAAATTAACAACTGCAGGCATAAATAAAATAAAATAGGAAGAATTTGATAAAAATTTCAAACATAAAGGTGGTTATGCAAAGAAAGGTCCTAGTATAATAAGGCAACTGCTTCACTAGAAAGTTGAACTACCTAATAACCTTCGATTATTAGTCTTATAACCAAAACTTATAGAGAGAAAAACACCCTCTTTCACCACTAGTCTAGCAATCCAGTCTTAAATCAAAACAGTTTCTTTCACACATCTGAATCTAACTCTCTATCAATCACAAATCCCAATCCCAATCCCAATAAAAGGGAAGCAAGAATAGTTCGCACAAAACTGAAATAAGCAGTCACTTCAGAAAAAGAAACGCCATTTGGGGGACACTCAAATTCCAAGATCCAACTTAGCATCTACAAAGCGTTCTCCACAGACATCTAATTCAAATTTCAACACCAACCAGCTCTTCCACATTCACACACGCTCCTCCTTAACCATACGGGCGAAGGAGCCGACTTAACAGTACCTGGCAAGAGCCGGAACCTTCTGACGCTTCGTCTCTGTACCGCCGCGTTCGTCGCCGTCGCCAGTATCCAAAACCCGTTTCTCCCTTGTCATCGTCGTCGACCTCTCAAGGTTCCTTGTTGACCTCTGCATCTATCTGACCACGCAAACGGAACCCTAAACCGAGATCCGAGGCGTAGATCTTACGGAGCTTACTAAAAAGACCACACACTTCTCGGCCGGCTGCACCAATCAAAGAAGCCTGCTGAATCGGCGGATCGATAAAGACTTATTAGGGTAAAAGATTCCGTGATAAGCTTCCCCTCTTTTTGGAGAGAGCGAGGAGATGTTGAGCCCAGGGTGAAATGCAGAGTAGTTGACGGAGGCAGCTGACTGTTACAAAACTAGGCGCTGCTGAGCATTTTATCCATGTGTTTTTTGCTGGTAACCATTCAATATTATATTCATATAATCAATTTTTCCCGGTGCTTATCATCAGCTTAAAATCAGAGTAAAAAAAATCTCAGCTCTTTCTAGGTTATTGATTGAGAATTTTAACTATCAATTAATATTATCTTCAATTTAAAAAATTATTTCGCAACACTAAAATATAATAATATTTTAAAATGCAGTAATTCAATTCCAACCGAATTCTATTTTTTAACACAAAAGATAATATTTCGTGTATATTCTTTCTCAACCACACGCCTTAGTATTTCTTCCCTCTGTTTTGTATGTTTTCACTAAAAATGCATTTGTGAACAATGTCACGCCAATATAGTGTGGCACTATTCACGAACAAGAGAATGACGCATCTTTTGCCCTTCGATTGCAGAAGTTTGCGAACGTCAAATAGGGGTATGAAGCTCGGTTGGAGATGCCCTAAGAGAGTTTGAATTTGAATCTTACGTATGTGATGCGTCTAGGGGTGTCAATATTTGACCCGACACGAAAACCCGGCCCGAACTCGACCCGAAATTTTTGGGTTGGACCCGACCCATTTGAAAATCGGGTCGGGTTCGGGTTCATGAATTCGACCCGTTTGAAAAACGGGTCAGGTTCGGGTTGACCTGGCAAAACAAAAGCTCGGGCTCTTGGATTGCAACAGTAACCACAATTTTCTCATGGTTACTTATGATATTTTCTCTATAATTGATAAATGGGTATTTTAGTGAAAGCAAATTTGAAAAAAAAAAAAAAATCTATGAAGTATTGGATGAATGATTTATATTATATTTTACATGTTTTATTTGTGCCTTACTAATTTAGATTTGAGTACAGTCATATTTGCCTCTCATATACATGTTTTTTACCTGCACAGTGAGATTGATTACTACTTCAAAATTAGCAAATAAATATGATGAATATAATGATAAATATATATTTAAAAAATAGTAAGAATATAACTTATTTATAACTCAAATATTGGGCCACCAATTTTTGAACAGCTTACTTAATTGCCTTGATTATCTTTTTATTATATTTTTCTTAATGTCTTTATGAATTTCTCTAATCATAAAGCATTAGTGAGACACTTCTATATTTTAACCATCGAACTTTAACTCTAGAAGTTATATCATCATTTTTTATGTTATTATTCTGTAATGGATCAAAGATACTTAAGCTTAATTTGCTTAGGCATCACATTTATATTTTAATAATGTTGACTAATCACATACACTAAAAATGGACATCATATTATCAATCTTTAGTCAACTAATATTAAGCCTTGCATCTTCTAAAGATTATATCTTTTGCCTTAGTTCACTTATTTTAGCATATATAATATTTAGTCATCCTATTGTCACATTTCATGTCTCAGAGGAGATAGATCTTGACAACATGGGATTTAATGAAAGGATGAACAAAATTTATTTTGTATATGAAAAATAAAAGCTCATATACAAGTATTGTGATAAAATATATCTGAGTAAACACTGAAAAAAAATTTACATTTCATTGATGTAAATCAAAATAATGATACACCAGTATATATAGTAGGAATGACAAGATATGAAGGGTCCTATTTATACATTCGAGCTAGAGTGGAGCTCCAAGATTATCGAAGCCTCTAAGCTCTCTTAATTGCAAGCAGAAATACAATCCTCCCTTCAAGTAGAGAGTAGAGGCAATTTATAGATTGCTAAGAGTAGTATACCAGAACAACCCATTAGATGGTTTATATTTTTTATCTTGATCGTAGATTTTTTTTTTTCACATTTAAGTATCTTAATGATGTCAGAAGTAAATAATCTTAAGTTTCTTGGATTTGGCTTGTTGAGATGCTTGATTTGATTATATGCATATGAGAATTGATGATTATTTGATCATCCAATTAATATCTTAATTTTTTTATTATACTTTCAGTGCTTGATTTGAGCTCATGTGCTTTTGGATTGGGTTCGTATCAATGTGTTCATCTTGTCGAGGAATTCAGTTCTACTATAAATTTGTCGAAATTGAAGCTTGAATGGCCTTGAATTTAATTTTAAAATTTTCCAATTCAAATATGCATCGAGATTCATGTATGATCGAATTGATTTTTGATAACATATCTATATCTATCTATATATTTATATATTTAGATGAAGTAAGCAAGTGAGACCTCATAGGATTAATATTTTAATTAAATGGAATGTGGGATTTATAGAGTTATTCTAATTAGATGGAGCGAGTGTAATTCCATATAATTTTTTTAAATTAGATAAGCTATTATTTGACTTTAAGAAATTATTTTATAGTTGTTTGTAGATTATTATAAGATTTTGAATATATTTGTCACACATATCTTCCTTAGTATGCCCTAAATTTCACACATATCGCTTTGCTAGGGTTTTTTTCCCTCCATGGCGACTTCTGCTTCCTGTCGTGCTTGCCTTCCGGTGACGCGTATCCGATCAGGGAAGTGATTTTCCGCTTCATTTTGTGCTTTCCTTGTTATGTTTCTGTGCATTCTTGTGTATTATCTTTTCGATAGATTCGCGTTTGGTAGATGCTGGTTTTCTTGAGGGCAAATCTTCTAAGTCCTTTCGTGATGTGCTTTCGGGTAGCATTTCTTCCTTCCCTGATTTGAAAATCTCTTATAATCGGGGAATGCCTTCTCTGAGGATTTCTGAGGCTGAGATTCATGCCCTAGCTAAATCGTTTGATTTTGCTTTAGTTGGGAGATTTCTGTCCCACCGCCCGTCCCTTGATGCTAGCTATTCGAAAGTTCTTTTTCAATCTTAAGCTAAATGGTGAGTTCTTTATTTAATGTGCTTAATTTGAAGAATGTTCTTACAAAATTAGCGAACGATTTGGATTATTGGCGTATCTTTGTGCATCGTTCCTATTTTATTAGTAATTATTATATGTGTTTGATCAAATGGTCGCCTTCGTTTGATGTGGATGTTGAATCTCCTATTATTCTTGTTTGGTTGTCTTTCTCGAATTTGCTCCCTCACATGTTCTCTCTGAGGATCCCTCAGGGGTTCGGTTCCATGCCATTTTTGGCTGCTCGATTTTTTAAAATCGATCATACTACTTCTGTTGGTTCTAGACCCTCTGTTGCTCGTGTGTTGGTCGAATTGGATGTTTCTAAACAATTTTCGAACAAAGTTTGGATTAGGCCAGATAATTTGGGGTATGTCCAGTCGGCTATCTTTGAAGATGTTCCGTTATATTGTGTTCATTGCAACTCTTTGGGTCATTCCAAACAGGAATGTTTAATCCTGCACCCGAATTTGGCCAAAGTTTCTTCATATCGGTTGGTTAATCCTACTATTTCTGACCCGGTTAATAACATGGATCCTATTATTGGGGTGGATCAGGAGATGAACCTTGGTCTAGTTCACTTGATAGCTAGTCCTATTGTGTCTCATATATCCCTGGGAGTTGGCTGTCACGAGGTTGTTGCGACTGATGTTGGCACTTTTGTTAATTTAGCTGGGGAAAATCTTGTTGTTGTGGATGTTATTTTTCCCTCTGCTTCCTTTCGCCCCCCTGTTGTTCCGAGGGATGCTGTTGGTTTGGAGGGGAACCTTCCATTTAATGTCCTTGGTCCGGCTGTCGTGGTTGGTTTGGAACCTGAATCCTTTGCTTCTCGGTTGATTGCCGGTGAATTGGGAGATTTAAATTGTGTTTATAATTTCAAAGCTAGTTTGTATGGTGTTGAGGATTTGGCTGAGGCATGTGTTTTGATGGATTTGGATGTTAATACTGGGGAGGTGATGCCTCCTAGGCTTGTTTCTCCCTGCGTGGGGTTGGCAGGTTATGGTGTTTCATCTCCCGTTAGCTATGATGCTAGGCCTTCCCCCGTTTATTTACATTCCCCTGGAATGGTTTCTCTAGTTAATGGTTTACCTCAAGCTTCTTCTACCCCTAAGTCTCAGGGTGATACTTCTTTTATTAATGTTCCTATCGTTGTGATGTCTAATTATGATTGAATGACTCATGTGGCTAAGTCTAGGAACAACTCTGTTCTTTTGCAAATGGATTGGTTAATTTTGGATGGATTTTCTTCTTCTCATTCTAAGGGGGAGGAAGTGGAATTTCAAGAAGAGTTTATGACTTCTCGTATTGTTGAGAAATTTCATACCAATGTTGCTGATAAAAAGGGAAAAAGTAAAGGCAAAAAGTAATTGGTTATCACTCTCCTTTTGTTGTTTCGAATGTGGCTTTTATCGTGCATTTTGGACGATGATGTTGAAGCCCTCAGCTTCCCTCTTGTTGGCTGGCCTGGTTGGCAACCTGGGTGCTTTGACTCGGTGTTTGTGACTTATGTCTTTTGTAGCTGCTTATCATGGATAGTCCCTGGTTGGCCCGGAATTGGTGCTGGGGGCTTCTCCTGAGTCTATTTCTGCCTTTCACACAACTGGATGTTTTTCGTATTGGTTGTCCTGTTGAGGTTTTGTTGGTCGTTGATTTTTCTGTGCTGTATTTCCCTGCTTTTATGGAATAAAATGTGTTTTTTGTTAATAAAAAAAAACCAGGTCTTCTTGAGTTAAAAATAAAAAATAAAAAAATTGCTTGAGCTTTTTTCCTCTACTATTAATACTTTTATACAAATTATCATAGCAAAAAAAAATTGATCTTATTTAATGTGTAATAAATATATGTTCACATTTAACGATTATATATCTTCTTAAGATTAATAAATATTACATGATCAATCATTCACTAATAGATTTTCTTGGGACAAAAATAAGTTGTTCTCCAAAATTGATGTAATTGACTAATTTTTTTATTACTCTCCCAAATGATTCATTATATAACCATAAGTTTGATTTATCTATAATTAGCACAATATTAATCATTATTCATAAATATGAGTATCCAAACACTTACTTTTTAATCAATTTTTATCTTCTTAATTTTTAAAATGTATTAAAAAATTTTGCTAACATGATCATTATAATAATCTTCATTACTCTTTAAATCTCAATAATTAGCATCTCACTAATCCTAAAACTTCACTTTTATACATCATTTTCAAAGTCAACTCCTCATAACTTTTTCTTAATATGAACGTACAATATATATCATTATTTTATAATTTAACTACAATCTTATTATCTTCTTTCCCAACAATAATAACTACAACAAAATCAAATCTTCACACTGTATGAGGTTGGCTACATAATTCTTTTTTCTCTATTGTGTCCTAGTAAAAGTTAAATTCTCATTTAAGGTTTCGTTTGGGACGGCTTTCTTACTGCTTCTTAAAGCAACTTTTAAGCATAAAAATTTAAAATTTTGTGCTTGAACGTTATTTTAAGAAGCAGTAAGAAAACAATACCAAACGAAGCATAAATCTTACAAAGAAAGTCATTTCTAACAATTTCTAACAAACTCTTTTTGAATATGCCTCTTCCCCTCTATCTTTATCCCATTTTTCAAACGGGTCGAATCCGGGAACCTGAACCCGACCCGTTTTGGAAACGGATCGGGTCTAACCCAAAAATTCCAGGTCGGATTTTCGTGTCGTGTCAAATATTGACACCAATACATCTATTTTTTTAATCAAGTCATTGGAAGACTAATGTTTTATGTGACCAAACCATCATCATCTAAGGTAACTGTCTCTAATGTTATTATATTCTTTTCCAATGCATTTAATTTGATATTTAGTAAATTAAGTGTATGAAGATTTATTAATATAGGTTATGTTTAAACCCAAGATCTTGACAATAAGTTTTCAAGGTATTTACTGAATGGACTAATTAGAACTTAATAGCTCTTTATATATATCCATTATTTTTTTTTCTTCGTATGAAGCCTATTTTATAAATCATAAAAATTAAGTACACTTTTTTATTTTGCTTAATAAATTATTTTAAAACTTTTAGAGTGTATTTATTTTCCTTAATAATGTTTTGTGTCTTATGACTCCACCATCAAACTTCTCTTATTAATGTATGATCTATTCTAAACTATCCTAAAACTTATATATATGATAACATTATTAACAAAATTTATTATTTTTTCTCACATCATGTTTAGCTTAACTAAATAATTTAATTTGATAAAACTATTATTCTAGAAGATCAATAATTCCACATATTTCAAATTTTGCTACTTTATCTTATGATAATTATTTCTTTATACTCTTGAATATATAGTAATTTGTGACTGCATTGGATATTAGCTACCATCACTCATAAAATCATTCAATATTGAACTGCGTCATCTCTAAATTTTTTTCTCATTCCCATTTTTCAAATCCTTAACTCACTCGCATTGAGTATGCTACTCTGAATACGACCACACCTCCTTCCTATGATAACTAGCCTTCAGGAATGGAAATCAGCCTCTAACAACCCTCCCAACATGTTTTTGAGTCGAGCCATAGACGTTGTCAATAGCCCACCCCTCCTACAACCCATCCTATATGATCTTAAACCCAACGTGCATATATCTCCCTCTCCTTAACTTGAGCTCTCCCCTCCTAGATGACATTATCTCCCCCAACTGTGAGATCAATTCTCTTCGAGATAAAAAATACAATAATGTATATTATACATCCCATTAATTTACATATTTATGATTTATTATGATTCAATGAATAAAAAATTAAATTTAGTCTATATGGTTGGTATATATATGTGATTCAATTTGCATTAAAATTTTTGTTTGTAAGCAATAGTGTAACTTAGTACTTGAGTCATATGTTATTGCTATTATTCTAAACAAAAAGCATATGAGCAAGTTATGTTACATATGAATGTGGCATGTTAGAATATTCAAGGTACTAAAAGAGATATCAATCATCTTGGTGTTACAAATAAATCATACAAACATATCAATAAAGATGAGGACAAAGGCATCATAGTTAGGCTTCATTTGGGAAGACTTTCTTATTGCTTATTAAAGCTATTATAATGATGTATAGTGGATCTATTAACTGTTGGACAATATTGATCACCTAATAGGTTAATTTATTAATGATATAGATTACTTTCTTAATTTAATAATCTTATAAATTGAGAATGCATGTTTGAATAAGATTAAACATTATTTATTTCAAATGCGATAATCAGTATTTTCATAGATGTGACGATGTAATTGTTCACATTTACCAAACGAGGTTCGAGAAATCTTACCCTACATAGTATGTCAAAGGTGAACTATTAGGTATAAGTACTTTGGAGTTAGCGCCATTAGAATTCTTAAAGAATGAACCTTAAATTGATATATTGCGAGTTGCCTACGGCTCTCAAGTCAATAGTGTAAATATAACTAAGGTGCATATGACTAAAAATAAAACTATTAAAATATTATGATATAAAACAATTTCCCAATTGTTCCATATCATGATATATCAAAAGAAAATAAGTTGCTCTTATAATAAATTAATAATTTACATGAAACTTTAAAAAATTGGTGGTAAATAATGAACTTAATAAAATATATAACCTAATCATTACATGCCAAAAACATAAGCGGCCTAAATCAATTTCTATTGAAATGACTAACAGATAGTATTCTATTCTCTTAAATACTTACTCTGAAAACGAAATTTTGTAAACTTCTAAAAAAATATAGCCAAAATTTTTTAGGAAGAATGGATTAAGAAGCTTCCGTTCAATTTTTACTCAGTCTAAGATTTTGTTTGAGACGGCTTTCTTACTTGATACGTCATGCGAAAATTAACTTGATCGGGCACGAATCTTGAGGCAAAAATCAAGTTGGAAACTTCAAAAATTAAATCCAGGAGCACCTGAACTCCGATTTCAGCGAGCTTACAGTCAAACTGAGCGTCTCGGAAATACGAACCCAACAACACCAAATATAAGTAAGAAAAAAAAATATAAGTATTTTATTATTATTATTTTATTAAAATAGAATTATAGTTAATCATCTTTATTCTTTTATTCATTCCTTTATAATTTTAATTTTTATATAAAAATAAATTACAGTCTCAAGCATTAATAAAAAATTTTGAGAAAAAATTAAAAAAATCTAATTTATGCTCTCACTAAAAAAAAAAAATTGTCGCCTCTTAACTGGGGCTCAATCAAGTGCGGGCCATTCTGGGGTTAGAGCCTCTTCTAAGTCAGCCGAGGGGTTAGAGCCTCTTCTAAGTCAGCCGAGGATTAGTCACGCCACGACTCCAAGCACCCTTTCGGGAGTAGCAGCAAGTAGATACCCCGTTTCAAAAAAAAGAAAAAATTTGTCTCCCTCAAAATAGTTGAAAAAGATTTTAAAAATCAACCCCTCCACTCTCTCCTCTCAATAGTTTTAAGAGCGCTTATAAAAAAATTTGTTTGAACATTTTACTTTGATTTTGTATTTAGTGCCAAATCACAATGGCATTTTCTATACTATAAATGAGAGCCATAAACTACCCTCCTATGTAGTTTCCATTGTTTCAAGGAATCCCAAAGCTCTCATCACAAAATATTTATCATATAATTATTCAATTTACTTTGGGAACTCAACCTTTTTGTCATGTTGGAAGATGTATGAGAAGGGTTCAAAGAAAGATGACAGAATATTTTTGATGCTATAAGTGACAAAATTGGGTAGAGATTGTCAAAGGAAAGAAGTCGCTTTAATTTAATATATTGGTTTAGGTTTAAGACCTGCTTGATATTATGCTTGATTGTGATATTTAGGTCAATTAAGTCAGACTCACACACACAACGCATATATAAGACTCAAATCCAAAATCTTTTGTATGATAGCCAGGGGCGGAACCATTCGGAGGTGAGGGGGGGCAATTGCCCCCCCTGGAAAAAAAAAAAAAAAATAGAGGAGGGCTATTTTTGTAATTTTGCCCCCCCCTCAAATATTTATTTTGCCCTATTGAATCGGGTTTCGCTCTCTCATCCCGCTTCAGCCCTTCTCCTCTCCGAGCTGCGAGCGACTGAGCGAGAGCCGAGAGGCGAGAGATCGTTTTGGAGGCTTCGACGGCGAGTTGCGAGCAAGAGCAGAGAGACCCCCTTCGACGGCGAGCTGCGAGCGAGAGCCGAGACTCGAGAGATCGCCTTCGACGCCGACGGTGGCATTTTTCCTCCGTTTGTTGGTTTCTTCTTCCCGCCTGTCTTCTTCCAGAGGTCTGTTGGTATTCTATTTCGCTGTTTTTTTTTTTTTTACTTGCAATGTTGTTTGGTTTAATGGTTTTGATTTTTATCATTTTATGCCTAGGTTAATAGTGTTGTTCGGTTTTGCACTTTAGATTCCCGTTAGAAATTTTTTTTACTTGCAATGTTCCTTGATTTTTACTGTTTTTTTATTATTATTAAAGCTTAAGAAAAAAAATTAAAATAACATTTTGATTCTTCTTCCC
>NW_021513367.1:154152-187758 GCF_001605985.2 Dendrobium catenatum | reverse complement strand
GACAGTATATATTCTCTTTCAATCATAATTTTAGCCTGTGGGGGAGATTTTTGTGTCTCGACATGGCTTTTGAGCAAAAAAAAAAAAAAATCTCCTAAAATTGACTAGATAAATTGCCAATATGCTAATATATGTCCTTGATGGGTCATGTTTTAAAGTAAGGCTTGGTTTGGGACGGTTTCTTATTGTTCTATTAAAACAAATTTTTTAGTGTTAAAAATTTTAAATTTTTATATTAAAAAACTGCTTTAAAAATCAATAAAAAAACCGTCGACAAACAAAATTCTAACATTAATTAAGGTGCCATCGATTTGTAAGGTCTTTACCTTTCTATGCAAAGGAAATGATTTATCATCAAACATAGATATTACAGCAAAAAGCACGACAGGGATTGATGCAAAGAATGTAATATGATGTGGGTGATAATTTTATTACAAATTTAATCGATTTGATTCAGAAATAGACTCAAACTCGAAAAAGCTTCTGTGTTCAATGCAAAGTTTGTTGGCCCTATACCCAACTCAATCATTTGCAACATCTCTCTGTAAGAGATTAATCCACACAAACTTATTTATGAGCTATCCAAAAACTGTATTTCAAATGATTCAACAGATAATGACTTTTAGGTTAATAATAGAGATAAACATACAGCCTGCATCACCAAGATTAATAAGGTATAATATATAACATAATGACAAATTAAGCCAAGCAAGTTGATTTAGGTTTGCATTTTTGGGGAGGGAGTAAGGCAGACTTATTGTGAACAAAATCAATGAACAAAGAGCCATGTTCCAGTAAAGTTTGCACTTTAAAAAGCAAAGCAGGAACTAGAAGGACATGATTCATCTATCTGAAAGGAGAAATCATAATAGGAATGCATGCATAATATCCGTATTAAAATTATTTCATAGAGGAATACAAATCAGGTCCTCAGTTAATGGTTTATATAATATATATATATATATATATATATATATATATATTATATATATATATATATATATATATATATATATATATATATAACATGTCATCAAAATTTGCACAAATCTGAGGCATATTCAAGTTAGAAACTTCTGAAATTAATACATGACCACTGAAGTTCAATTTTAGTGAACTTATAGTTAAACTAAATGAATCGAAGAGACGAACCTAACGACCCAAAATCAGTTCAATCAGAGCACAAAGGCTTCATAAACAAGAGTGAAGCACATTTTGAAAGTTCAAAACATTAATATGAAATGACATAAATTATATCAAATTACGGCATGGTATATAGTCGAATTGAGCGGCTCGGCGAGACGAATCCAACACCGGATTGTTGAATTTTGACATTATTAGGACTTAACACTTGAAAAAATTGCCCTACGATAAGGGGAATCAATACAGGTCGTTCGATGGAGCACTCCGAACCTGCCCCGAATTTTCTCTATACTTATGAGGTATATCACTCACAAAAATTATAAGTAATTCCACTCTCAATAGTGAGGGGCGAACCTTCAAGCCATAGATAGGGAGAAGCTCTTTAAAGCTTCAAGGCTGCCCAAGGACCACCTCCAGCAAACCTTTGTCGACTGTCGTTGACCCATCCCCCCCACCGACCGACCATCGTCGGACTTCACTCAACCATCATCGGACCACCGTCTAGCCACCGACTTGCCTCTAGACTTCTACCATTCCATCGACGTTGTCAGACTTCTACTCGATCATTGTCGAACAATGGTCGGCTGCGACCGCCGCCTGACCTTTGATTGTCCATAGTTCGGACACCGTTCCGGTCATCAACCGTTGTTAGACTTTCAACCCGACCACCGGCCCGCCACTGGAACGCTCTTCCCTTGGCTTTAACCATTATATTTTCCTCCACCAAGCTCCAAGTACGGTCCCTACGACCATCGTCGCCCGCAAACTACGGTTCCTTCGACATTCGTTGCCCGCTGACTACAGTGTCTGACCTTTCTCACCAATTGACTAGGATCCCTTTGATCACCGTCGTCCACCAACTACGATCTCTCTGACCACTTTCACCACCGACTACGGTTCCCTTGCCTACCGATAGCTGGCCTCCTACGATCCATCGACCAACGTCCGCCCCGCTACTTACAGTTTCTCCGAACCCACCGTCACCCGGTCCGACTACATCCCTTCGACCTCCAGTCGCCCGGTTGCTATGTCCACTCCGATCACTGTAAGCCCACTGACTATGGTCCTTCAAACCACCGTTGCCAGCAGACTACATCCCCCGATGATCCATTCCGACCAACATAGCCCACTAATACCGGTGTCTCCACCACCGTCGCTCACCGACTAGATCATCCTACCACTGTCGCCCCACCGATGAAAATACCTTCCAACCTCCATCGCCCGGTCCAACTACGTTCCCTCTAACCCTCGTCAGCCCGCTGACTACGATTCATTCGCCAACGTCGCCCGCAACTACTTTCGTCAACCACCTTCGCCCACTGACTACAGTATGTATGTCCTTCGTCGCCTGCCTACTACGCTTCTGTTTGCACAATATATAGATATATATATATATATATATATATACACACACACACACACTCACGCGCATAGTTTATCTTTAATTATGAATTTTGAAAGACATGAACTTAAAGTAGTTTAAAATTATGGTAATTTAAAAAGTGGCTAAAAATGATATTTTATCCATTTTATATACGCTTATTCTAAATGAATTCTCTCTCTCTCTCTCTCTCTCTCTCTCATGAATTACAAATATAATTTAGCTTGCTCTTGTATGCTATAGCTTGTTTAGCAAACGAGTTATTAAGTTTTATTCAAATTAACTTATCAAGACTCTAATATCATATAAACACTAGCATATCTCTTTTTAGGCATTTAATACCGAGCTAGTAGGTCATAACAAGTAGGCTCATACCTCGTAGACCTTAGCAATGAGGACTTGCCTAAGAATCATCAATCCCTAACTCAACAAAACAGTAAAAGAGGAGTTGCCTCTCACAAGAAAGCCAAGGGTTCACATGGATCACTAGATTAGGACTCACCTTTGATGAGAAACACCTATTGAAGTCACTTGCCGCTCACCATCTTAGGCAGAGTAGTTTAAACAACAATTACTCATCAAAGCTACATGATGGACCCTCACAAGGGGGTTCCAACTCGCCTCACCACATTCAACCGACCAAGGAGTCTAGTACCCTCACAACTTGAACTAATATACTAGCCTTTCACATCGAAGTTTCCCAGAGCTCCATCAAAAAGGTTGCCAACAGCTTTGGAGCACTCATCAGCTACAACCCTCTCAACTCGGCCCTCATTAACAAACTCATCCAAGTCTACTCGCTAGTATGCACTCAACACAAGGGATCTCGCCTGGAGATAGATGAGTCAAAATAAGAGATGTAGCCATTCATAAGGCTAGTTAGATCCTAACATGTTTCCAGAGCACTCGTACCAGCAGTCATTAATTATTGAACTTTTTATACTTCTTTAATACATCATTTTTTGTAGCTCTTGAATCTTCAAAAATAAAGAATGAAGAGGAACTTTATTCATTTTTGGAAGCTTCCTAAAAGAGCATATGAGCTAATAGAGCACTTTCCACTGAACTTTCCTCTTCTATTTCCATTGCTTTTACGGGTTCTCATGCCATGATCTTCTTACTTGCTATTATGGTCGACTGCCATTCTTGGATAAACTTTGATCCAATATAATATATTGGTGTTTTTTTTAAATAGTAGAAAAAAAAAATGCATAACTCAAATTCTAAATTAATAATAATAATAATAATCTTCAAAAACTAATGACTATGAAATTTTCATATATTTATGAATTTAATTTTTTTTTTCTTTTTGACACCCCCTCATCATCTCACAAGTTACAATATTATTCCACTTTATATGAGGAGCAAAGAGGTTTACGATTTAATAATTCAACTAGGGTTTAATCAGATAAAATAATAAATATTGAAATTATTAATCAGTTCTAAGTAAGAGCCTATAATCAATGGCATAAATATGAAGGCAACTTAGGAATAAGAATATACTCTATCCTGCTTTGTACATCACTTGCTTAAAAAAAGAAGTACTCTATAAGTGCTATAGACAAATTAACGGATGCCACTAAGTAAGAGCCCGTTCGCTTGTCCATTTTAGCAACAAAAAAAAAAAAAGTTTGATTAAACTATTATCTTAACAGCATTTTAAATATTATTATTTTTGTACTATTTTTAAAAGTTTTCTGATATTAACTTCTTCGTTAGAAAAATTTTCCTCTCAAAAAACAGTTTTAAAATTTATTTGGTCCAGTGAACGGACGTAGAGCTACGTTCGGCCGGCACTGAGATCGCGCCATGTAGCAGGCACAAAACCGTGGACCCGACCCGGCGAATAGTGGGTATGTCGCACGTGCGTTTTTTAAATCCTTGACAACCCGGTATTGCTAGGTATTTGTCGATTTTGCTCGGCAATAACAAGAAATGCCATTATGCGAAGACAAATACCGAGCAATACAGTGAGCAATACCGAGTTTTTCTAGAAAAACTCGGTATTGCTCGGTATTGGTCTTCACAGAGCGGTATTTCTCGTTATTGCCAAGAAATACTGAGTAATACCTAGCAATACGCGAACATAGCATTCCCGGGTTCCGGTCTGGGTCAAGTCGTCGGGCCGCACGGTAAAGAGTAAGAGCACGTGGCGCGATCTCAGTGGTGACCGGACGTAGAGCTACGTCCGGTCACCGGACCTAATAATTGTTCCTTAATCTATAATGTTATTTACCATTAAAAAAAAAAACATATAAGAAATTGGTCGGGGATGAACCCAACCCCAAAACCCAAAGTGATCCAAAAAAAAGAGAAAAAAAATAAAAACCAATCAGTTCAGCCATCCAATACTTGCCAAGCAAACGCATACCCATACAAGCTTCTTTATGTTTTGCTCAGTATATAATAAAAAAACATTTTAAAAGCTTTGAAACCATCTAATTTTTACAATTAATTAAGCAAAATAACAGTGGTTAATCTAAACCATTTGGAATCTCCAGAGAACTGACAGAAAACTCTATCCAGTAAGTCTATTTTTTAGATAATTAAGCACATAAACCTTCATCATTTACAAAATTAAAATCTACATTACTTTGTTAATCTGTTGTTAATTTAAATATTTATGTTTAAATAAAGATGATAATAGAGGTTTTATAATAATAAAATTTAAATATTATGTATGAAATTGTCTCATCTTTTATGTACAGGAAAAAATTTGAGGAAACACTGTGTGTTGAGAAAGATCACATTTTCATCGTTTATAAAGTTTAATTTGCTTACAGAATCAAGGAAGGCAGATATGGCCGAGAGTCCGGTTTTCTACGGATAGCGTACTCGAACAACATCAAATATAAAACAATTATAGTTTCTGGAGCAGCAGGAACTCTATGACAAATGAAGTCCGGAGAATTCGATCACATAGTTAAAGAATAAAATGCCACTGCAATTCTCAATATTATTAAGCGAATATTAAGGTTCATTATATAAAAAAAAAAGATCAAATTAGGCTCCTAATTTTTCTGAAGAAGGATAAACTGAGATCATTTAGGTTCTCTGTTTAAAAAGTTAAAAGGATTAAAATGAGATTTTTAAATAATCAGGGACAATTTTAGGTTTCGTTTGATACGGCTTTCTTACTGTTTTTTAAGCAGTTTTTTAGTACAAAAATTAACAGTTTTTTAGTATACAAATTAAAATTTATGTACTAGAAAGCTGCTTCATAAAACAGTAAGAAAGTCATCCCAAACAAAAACTTAGACTTCGTTTGGAACAGCTTTCTTACTGCTTTGCTTTTTAGTTCGCTACCACAATTTCTATTTTGTCGCTCATTTTTCACTGTTTTTAATAAGAGTTTTAAGAAGTTACTTTCTCTACAGCAGTAAAAAACTATCCCAAACGAAGCCTTAGTCCTTAGCAACGAATCAATGATATATTTTGATCCTTATTTTTAAAAATAAAATAAATCCAATCTTTTTTTTTATAATTATCGCTTAATCTTATACCAATTTATTTAATTTTTAATGATAATCAAATTTCAAATTTTATCCTATATATTAGCTATCTGTGAGGCCAATTAAATTTTGATTTTTCAGTTTAATAGTATACTACGAGCACTCACTGTCGTCCATAGAACCGATCGCTGCTGTTGTTGCCTGGAAGTATCCTATATGTCTTATTATATGTTTGAGTTTGTTGACAACAATATAAAAAAATTTCAATAAAAAATCCTTTTCAAAAAAAAAAATAATAATCAGATTATGAAAAGGAATTTCAAGCACGTAAAGTTCCTCCCATAGGAAGGAAATTTTAGTGAAAAAAAATAAGAGAAATTAAAGAACGGATAGGTATTACTAATAAATAAATATAATAAGCTTATAAACAAAATTTCACTAAATAAATTCCAATGCAAAAAAGTAGCAAATTATCATCAGAAGTGTACCATATGAGATGGCGTCTGAACTGAAAGTATATTATAAATTATAGCACAAAACCAAAAACTGTGTACGGGATTGAAACACAGGTGAAAAACATGTAAGAGAAAAAAGGTTTCTTCGAATTTATGAATGATAAGAATTTCAGTACGTAATCTGTGTCTGAATGTTTCAGGAAATCTGTTTAGATGATGAGTTGATCATTTAAATCTAAACTAACAAATAAATCATCAGTAATATAATTAATGAAACTTTAACTGTGGGGATATTTTAGGAATTTGTTTATAAAACCGCCACAAATTTTCTTGCAGCGGTTACAAAACCGCAGACAAAAGATAAGCTTATAAACAAAATTTCACTAAATAAATTCCAATGCAAAAAAGTAGCAAATTATCATCAGAAGTGTACCATATGAGATGGCGTCTGAACTGAAAGTATATTATAAATTATAGCACAAAACCAAAAACTGTGTACGGGATTGAAACACAGGTGAAAAACATGTAAGAGAAAAAAGGTTTCTTCGAATTTATGAATGATAAGAATTTCAGTACGTAATCTGTGTCTGAATGTTTCAGGAAATCTGTTTAGAGGATGAGTTGATCATTTAAATCTAAGCTAACAAATAGATCATCAGTAATTAATGAAACTTTAGCTCTGGGGATATTTTAGGAATTTGTTTATAAAATCGTCACAAATTTTCTTGCAGGGGTTACAAAACCGCACACAAAAGAAGAGGGGAAGACGGAGAGTTCGACGCTCGCGTGCGCCTAAGATTTGGGAATTAGGGATTTTGTTCTCCCGTTTAAGGCGGTGTTTTATCTGCAGTTAAAACATGTGCAAATTGCAACAGTTAAAATCAGTGCTAATTGCACCGGCTAAAACTGATGCTAAAATAAGATTTTGAAAACCGGTCCTAACATCGTTGTGAAAATTTTAATTTTTTAGTAGTGTATGTGCCTAAATGTTTCAGTAAATGTGTTTAGATGATGAGTTGCTAAGTGATCATTTAAATCTAAGCTAACAAATAAATCATCAGTAATTAATGAAACTTTTAACTGCGGGGATATTTTAGGAATTTGTTTATAAAACAGCCACAAATTTTCTTGCAGCGGTTACAAAACCGCACACAAAAGAAGAGGGGAAGACGGAGAGTTCGACGCTCGGGTGCGCCTAAGATTTGGGAATTAGGAATTTTGTTCTCCTGTTTAAGGCGGTGTTGTGCAAATTGCACCGGTTAAAACCAGTGCTAATTGCACCAGTTAAAACTGATGCTAAAATAAAGTTTTGCCAGTGGTTCTAAAACTGGTCCTAACATTTGTTGCGAAAAATTCAAATTTTTAGTAGTGTATGTGCCTGAATGTTTCAGGAAATGTGTTTAGATGATGAGTTGCTAAGTGATCATTTAAATCTCAGCTAACAAATAAATCATCAGTAATTAATGAAACTTTAATTGTGTAAGGATATTTTAGGAACTTGTTTATAGCTGATGAGCTGCATCAAGATAATTTAAATATAATCGAAAAAATAGACCATCAAGAACACAAGAATATTTAACAATGCCTGTATATATGCATAAAATCTTGCTTAGAAACTCTCAGTTACAGATTAGGAAATCTTCCAGAATTTCCATCTCTTTCATGTTTCTGTGTTTTGGGAGCTGAGTATGGACTGGGCTGGATCTCCTTAAGTTTGATTCGTTAACAATTGAGCTGAACATGAACAAAGCTCAGAACAAATTCAAAGAAATATTTTTGTGGTCGGAATTTTATTGGACTTGGGCTAAAAATCTTGCAGTGCGACATATGTGATGCAATTTTAATGATAGAATGTCTTTAGATGGTTTTATGATGATGGCAAAAGGATTGGGCCAATCCTGGAGCCTTAGCGAGGGAGGCCTCCCCACTGTATGGACCTCTATTATTTTTGCACTTATATGTATATAGAGAGCCACTACTCGCATCTTATAGACTTATACTAATTTTAAATTAGAGTGAAGTCCTCTCATATGCCCGTTATTTTTTACCCATCTATGATTTTCAATGTTGAGAGGGAGTTGAAGGTAAACTTGAATTATGGAGGTCAACCTTAGAGTTTAAAGCTGGTTTTCGCTTGAGTAGATCTAAAATTGAATATATGGAGTGTGATTTTAGTAGTAATAAACTTAGTTAGTGAATTGTGACTTTGGACGATCAAGTCATTAATAAGAGTAAACGTTTTAGGTATCTTGGACCTATTGAAAAGTCTCCCTTAAACTTAAGGAACAATTCTATAAGATGGTGGTGAGATCTGCAATGCTTTATGGTGCAGAATGTTGGGCATTAAAAGAGAAGCATAATACTAAGTTAAGTGCTACAGAGATGAGGATGCTCAGGTGGATGAGTGGCTTTACCCTTAGAGATATGATACAAAATGAGCATATACGTGAAAAAGTTGGAGTAGTTCAAGTGGAAGATAAGATTAGAGAGAGTCGCCTAAGATGGTTTGATCGCATAAAACGACGGCCTTCCGGACAGTAGAGGTATTAGATTTGACTTATGTTAAGAAAGGTAGAGGTAGACCTAAAAAGACTTGGTTAGAAAATATTAGAAATGATCTTTCTTTATTAGATTTAAACGAGAATTTAACTTTTAACATGGCACAACAGAGAACAGAATTCATGTAGCCGATCCCATATAGTGGAACAACATGCTGTTGTATGATTTTCAATGTAAATCTAAAAGTTTCTTGCTTTAAGTTTTATTGCTTATTTTCCAATAATATTATTACAAATTGGTGTTAGAGCCAAGTTGATATTTAATTATGTCAACCATGAAATACAATATTTTTGTTGTTAGATCGCAACACCAAATCTTCGCAATGGCAGGTCTAGTTGCGAGCTATGCTTGTGCAAATGGATTTAAGTTGGTTACAGAGGAAAAGCAATGTAAAGATCGAAAGGCCCTATCTCAGCTACCGAATTAGATATGGCAGGATATTCTGAAGGAGAAAATTGTTATTGCAATTTGATTGAAGCAATTGTGCATGACAAAGACTCAACAACTATCACTATCTATTTTAACCGACCTGTTTTGTAATAACTCAAAAAAGATCTTCATATTGAGCACAAAGTAAACATTTGATATAAATTGAGGCCTCAATTTTCAAGCATATGAGAATTCTACCTTTGCCTTTCCTAGTTATTTTGGATTCATCATCAAATGAGATGCTTTCTCTTTTTTGCTTCATTAAGCTTAACGAACATGTTTCTTTCTCTATAATTTTTACTTCACTAGCATCTTCATAATTGACGGGTAATACTCTTGAAGAGTAAGTTGAAATTGATTCATATTTCTCCATAAATTAAAGTTTTAGCTCAACTCAAAAAGTTTGAAGATAAAACTTTTTGAACTTGCAACAAAAAGTGTTCTTTCAACAAGTTTGAAGCTTCTCTCAGTTTTGGGGTTGAAAATAAACCACCACAATGAAACAAACAAGAAAAATTGAAATACAGTGAAAAGTAAAGGGCATTGGGATTTAATATGAAAAAATTCAAACTTGGGAAAAAAACACAGAGCCACACTATATTAAGAAATTCACTATGAAAATGGGGAGAAACAAGTGCAGACCTCTCTTCTCTCTCACTCTCGCCTTGTTTCTCCTATTTTACATCGGTCTCACACTCAAAACATAGAAGAAAGTCAAGTAGATAACATCAAGGGACGTCACCCTTCAAAAAAATGAGAAAGAAAACTCTTCAGTTCGCCTCGCAGCACTGTGGCGCTCAAACCTACAACACTGTGACATTACATAGCGCTGCGACTCTCTGTTTTCTGTTGTTTCTCCCGTTAAACTTTGCAGCACCGGGACGCTTAGGAATATAGTGTAAGTTGCTTGGATACACAGTGTTGGGGAGTTGTACAAAAAATTCGTGTGCAAAACACCCGAACCCAAGCAAGCACGAGAAATTGACTTGAGGTTCGAGATACTTACAGCCCAATTGATCAACACACCTATATATATACTCTCTTGGATACCTTAAATCATGCCAATTTGTAGAATGGACACACTCTTATATCTCTCTTGGATACCTTAAATCATGCCAATTTGTAGAATAGCCACACTCTTATATCTCTTTGCCAAAATTTCACCCAACTATTGAAACTACAATAAAATCTCAATTCATAGTTTTTTCTTTTGTCAAAATTTCAATGACTTAATTGTGACACATTCAAATCCACCTGTTGATAGTTCATTGTTCTAGCCTTCTAGGCATTTGTTAACTTTATAAATACTTGTGATTTAGGTAGCATGTGCGTAATTTTTCCAAGTAAATTATTATATATAATTATAATTAACAAGCTTTTATTGAGGCATCATTGATTTGTGTTATGCTATTTTAATAATTGAGTTGAACATTTTGTATTCAAATTTCACATGTTTATTTAATGAATGATCGAATACAAATAATTATCAAACGAAACACGAGTTATTTGTAAACATCAAACTATTTTGACACCATTCTATTTGCACTACAGGTGTTCCACTGGAATGCGGAACACAAAATTTGACTACACATTGCATATTTATACATATCTAATAAACAAGAGGAACGAAGTTCCACAATTTATATAACTACAAGAGGATTTATTATTGAAATTTCTATATTATAAATAACTAAAAAGATTTATCCTAAGCCTTTTTAGTTACAAAGAATCCTAAGCAACTCCTATTATTGTTGTTCTTTATGAATCTAAGAAACAAATACTACACAAATACTACCCCCAGTTTGAGAACAATTATTACGTCCTCTGACCGGACGTAAAATTATGTTCGACCGCCAATAACATGTCACCACGTGGTCTTACTCTTTACTCAAAACTCGGTATTGCTCGGTATTTGCTCGGTATTGATTATTGCCGAGCAAAATCGACCAATACCTAGCAATATCGAGCAATACCTAGCAAAATCGAGAAATACCGAGCCATCCTGGGTCCGTTTCGGGTCGGGTTGTCAGGGCGGGCGGTAAATAGTGAGAACGCATGGCGCGATTCTACTGGCGGCCGAACGTAGAGCTACGTCCTATGACCTGACCAAATAAAAATTCCCAGTTTGAAACTAAGATAATGTATTATTTTACTGAAGCAGAATTAATTTTTTCAACTGAGCTACCAACATATCATAACGTTATTTTTTACGTAAATAAGGCATATTACATGCAAAAATAGGCAAATGCTATGAATAAATTGGTTTTAGATGATAGCGAATGCTTAAATACTAAACATCATTAGAGATGACAATCCTAATTTGTGATTAACTTGAAACTAACAAATGATTAAGGTCTTATAATTATTTTTGTACCTTAGGACGACTACTAAACGCTATGATTCAAGTGTTATGGAGAACAAATGAATAACTCTTATTGTACAAGAGTTGGTTCTTGAAAGTATTTGATTCCTGAAAGTATCTCCAATTAACTGTTGCTAAAATAATGGCATAATATTTAAGTTTGTCCACCACTCAGTTGCAAGTTGGTTGATTTTTTGAGAGCTAAAACCAGTTGAGGTAATAAATATCATGCATATATAACTTTAAAACTAATACTTGTCATGAGGAATATTAGGGGTGTCAATTCGGGTCAACGGGTCAGGTTTGGGTCGAATCCGGAACTGCCCCGACACTATTCGGGTCAACTCGAACCCGACCCGTTTTTCAAAATGGGACAGGTTTCCGGACCTGAACCGACCAGATTCGGGTCCGGGTCAACCCGACCCGACACGAATGACCCGAAGTTGACCTAAAATTGCTAGTTTTCGGGTCAAAAATAGGGTCAATCTCCGATTTTCGGGTTAAAATCGGATCAAAAAAGGGTCAATCTCGGGTTCCCAGGTCAAATAGGAGTTTTCGTGTCAATTTCGGGTCATTTTCGGGTTGTTGGGTCAACCCGAATCCGACCCGATTTTTAAAATGAGTTGATTTGTTGAACCCGAACCAGACCTGTTTCGGGTCCGGGTTGACCATAACCTGAAATTTTTCGGGTCGTGTCAAAAATTGACACCCCTAAGGAATATTATTTTAATTTCAGGACTTTTCGATGAGTTGGGTTCTTTCGCCACTTTGATTAAAATGTGTTAAAATTCTGATCAAAGCATCTTCTTATCTTAGGAATGAAGTTGGCTTTGAGCAATGGGTTTGTGCTTTTCTTCCCTAGAAATCACTGTAATTTGATGAAAAGTAATATTTCATAAAGCTCAATAATGTTATGAAGAGTGCACGTTAATTTCTAGTGATTACATTATTATAGATTTTGAGGATGATATTAATTTGTGGGAAAGGACATGTATATTTAAAAAGTTTGATGTTATGGGTCCCTCATACAAACATGCATTGGTTGTGGCTCGGGATCATACTATTTATTATTATTCTGTATGTTCCAAATTCTATATACATGAAGCATAATTAGCCATTTATACTGTAAATACATATCAAGTTGGAAGATAAAACACTTGGGAGGTTTCACATGAAATAAAAGGAGTTGCATATTATCCTCGTTGAACAAGTCTAACAGTGGTCATTCAAAGAAAAAATAGAAAGTCTTTAAAAGAGCATAACACAATATAACAATTTTGCGATTGAATTTTGTTTGAGCTATATTATAGTATTATTCAAATTAATATTTCTTATAATGGACCAAATAATTACTTTATGTTTAAGGTAAAAAATATTTTATTTTGAAAGAAAATTTTAAATATATTGTACAAGAAAATAAACAAGTCTAATTTCCTAGCCTAGATCGAGAGAAATTATTCTGTGCGGAATCTGGCTATAGAGTTGTGTTCGGATGCTTACGTGGAAAGTTAAAAGTCCGCAATATTTATTTGACTTGCGTATTGATTGAGTATTTATTGTGTATTCGTTGCGTAAAATGTGCGTATTGATTGAATATTTTATTGTGTATTTGTTGCGTATTTATTGAGTATTTGTTGCGTATATGTTACGCATTTTCTGCTTAATTACTGTTTATTTGTTGCGGATTTCTATTCGTATGCAGTAAGTGCGAAAAGACAAACGGGTCGGGTAAGAAGTCAAATGAATATCCTAACTTTTCACGTAAGCAAGCCACGTGTAATGATTTTACTGGCATCCGAATATAGCTCTATAACCGGATTCCGCACAGAATAATTTCTCCTAGATCGAAACCCAAACTCATGTGGGTTTGCCAATCAACACCAATGAAAAGCCCGACATGGGAACTTTTATTTGGTCCGGTGACCAGACGTCTACGTTCGATCACCACTGATATAGCGCCACGTAGCAGGCATAATACCGTGGATCCGACTCGGCGAATAGTGGGTATGTCGCATGTGCATATTTTAAATCCATGACTCGGTATTGCTCAGTCTTGCTAGGTATTGGTCGATTTTGCTCGGCAATAACGAGAAATACCATTATGTGAAGAGCAATACCGAGTTTTACTAGGAAAGCTAAGTATTGCTCGCTATTGGTCTTCACATAGAGATATTTTTCGTCGTCAAGCAATACCGAGCAATGCCTAGCAATATCGAGCAATACCGAGTAATACGCGAACATAACAATCCTGGGTTTCGGTCCAGGGTCAAATCATCAGGCCTCACGATATAAAATAAGAGCACGTGACGATATGTTATTGGTGTACAAGGCCACGTCACCTGACCTAATAATTGTTCCCGACATGGCCACCGGCTCATCGATAATTGTATGCTATGCCTCCCTCTCCCCAAATCCGACGACGAGCACTTCGCGCAAAGTTTCTGTGCAGCTTCGGCGGCACCATTCTCCTCTGCTTACTTGGCAACTGCTCCGACGATCAATGGCGTGATTTGAATTCCTTCCGTCTCCCACAACGCTCGTACAGCACATCCTTTTCCCTTCCAGGTAAAATCTGGTTTTCTCGGAGGTTTTGATCAATCATGCCATAGTTTCTTTGAGTAAAACGTTATATGCGAGATAGCGAACTACCATTGAATGCTCGGTTTGCCAGATGTTGCCTTACTAAAATGGGTCTTACCAAAGCTTGTGCGGATTCTGACAGAGACCCTATGTTTTGGTTCAGGACATGAAATTTGACCATGGAGGAAGCTTAGGAGCATGAAATGAGTTGAATTATTTTGTCTCTTTTAACTTAACAGCAGGTAGATGATGCATGAGTTACTTTATCTGGATATGGAGGAGTGGGGGAAAAATATTTTGGCAACCTGAACGCTGCTGATTTTTCTTTTGGAGGGGATTAATGAGATACAAATGGAGCATTTTGTGGGCATGGGGGCTATTATGATGCTAATGAAGCATTTTATTTGGATGGAAACTACTAATTTAGAAATGAAGTACTTCATCATTTCAGTCTCAGAAGAAAATTGCTGCGGTTCATCCGCACCTTACTGGTTTTGAAGATGCTATAGTTCAGTATAGGCAATAACCCTTCAGTTTGTAACATATGTCCTACATCAAATTTAGTATAATTTGCCTCGTCTTCTTCTCTAGTTAAAAGTTTAATCATGTTAAATGTAATTCATGTTGTGCAATAAACACTTTGGAAACAATAAATCACACAACAAACAACGCAAAGACATGACGATTTATGTGATTCGGCGAAGATGCCTACGTCCATGGGGAGGGGATAATGATTTCACTATATTGGAGAACAATAGAGATTACAATAGCTCTCAAGCTCTCTCTTTCTTTCTCTTACATACAATACAATAGCCCTCAAGCTCTATTTAAAGATTTGAAACAAGATATAATAAAGAAAATATAATTAATGCAAAGATTTAATCATGCCAATTAGATATCCTAATTAGTGCACCAATTAAGGGGTGTCAATATTTGACACGAGCTGAAAACCCGACTCAAACCCAACTCAAAAAATTCGAGTTATGGTCAACCCGTTTGAGAAACGGGTCAGTTTCGCGTCAACGATCGAGTTGCTCAAACCAGTTTTTTGGGCCCCAAATATCTGTGTGAACATACTTCAAGATACCATTTGTTCTGTGAATGGTAGTACCAAAAAATACACGTGTCTTCGCAAAACACACAATATTCACAAAGATCGACCTTGCAGGTACTTGCTCCTTTAATCATTCCTTTTTTCAGCAAAGTCATAAGCGAAGCCTCTCCCGCATGAGCTAACTGCATATGCCACAATGCAGTTGCATCAGAAGAATCATCATCAATAGCAGTCGTTCCAATCACTGTTCTTTCCTAAAGATAGTAAAGGTTATGGTGGCAAACTCCCTTCATAAAAACCAATATTTCATAATATATCTTCAGAACTTCTGTCTTAATGACTATCTTATAGCACTTAGCATCTAAAGCCCATACAAACAACAAATTCTTCCTGATATTTGGAACATGTCTCACATTAGTCAGCTCTCTCACAGTACCGTCATGAATTCTGATGAAGATGCTCCTTACACCAACTATACGACAAACTTGATCATTTCTCATAGTCACAACATCAATATCAAACTCTTTGTAGGTACAAAACCACTATCTAGTGGGACAAATGTGATAGGTAGCACCAATATCCATAATCCAGCTTAAGAATTTAGCTCTTAATAAAACACAATGGAGAAAAAGGATTAATGTAGTGGACCCCACGAAGTGGGATAAAGGTTTGTTGTTGTTGTGACAAATCTAGTTGCATTATGATAGAATGTTGAAAAAAGAGGTGTAGATAAAACCAAAAGCTGAAAGAAGAGAATTTGACTGTTATTGTGGAAAATGCTTAGGATTCGCTAACAAGATTTAAGACACAATGGAGAAAAAGGAGAAAAAGGATTAATGTAGCCGACCCCACGTAGTGGGATAAAGGCTTGTTGTTGTTGTGAAAAATTTAGCCTCATTATGATAGAATGTGAAAAAAGTGGCGTAGATAAAACTAAAAGCTGAAAGAAGAGACAATGAATGTTATTGTGTAAGATGCTTAGGATGCACTAATACTTAGTGCAAACAGTTTGATGCAAACATAGATATTAGACTCAAGCATATCTTTCTATTCTTCTTTCAACAAAGATCTAATGACAAACTACTACACATGCAATTATAGCTAAGCATTCTTTTTTGATGAAAAGTTCCTAAATATTGTGGGCATTGGAGATGTAATGGTTAAAAAAGCAAGTAATAACACCTTAAAGCTAAACAAAGTCAAGCATATCCTTGGTTTAAGGGGAAACCTGATATTTATCATACAACTAGCTATAAAAGAAAGTCACTTTCAATGATGATGCTTAAAAAGTGATAAAAATTACTTTGGTGATTGCTCAAGTCACTATAATACTTTTTTTGCGTCATGACCAATATAGGAACAATAGGAGTTGCTACAAATGTAAAGGCATATTCAAATATATGACATTAAAGATTAGGCCATATGAGCAAGAAAGGTTTAAATATTTTTCACTCTCAATATAAAATATCAAATTTAAAATATATTTAATCAACCTTTTATGAAGCTTGTGTTATATAAAAATAAATGATGGTTAGTTTCTGAATGATCAAGACAAAACTCAGATCTATAAGCTTGAGCTGATACACGTAGCTCTATGAGAGCCATCCCATCTTGTACAAGAAAGGCATGCTATTTTATTAAAGAATAAATATGATGTATTTGGCACTATTTTGAAGTTGAAGAGCTCAATGGAAAACAAAATTAAAACAAAAATCTTATACCTCTCATTTGATAATGGTGGGGAGCGCCCTTCATAACATATAAAAACTACTACAATGCTCATAGGATTCATATGGAGAAAGCAATCTTGTGAACTTTGAAATAAAATAGATTAGTTGATCGAATGAATAGAGCTCTCAATGAATGTGCAAAAAGCATGAGAATGCATTAAGGTCTTTTGAAGGTCTTCTAAGCATATGCAATAAACATGACATAATAACTATTGATTGAGGACCTTCAGTTGCACTAGGGGTGTAAACCAGTCGAGTCGAGTAGTGGCCTTATTGAGCTTGGCTCGTTAGCCAGAAATTTGGCTCGAACTCGAGCTCGAGCTCAAAGCTCAAAAAGCGAGCTCGAGCTTGACTCGTCGCACTGCAGTTCACCTCGTCGAGCTGCTCAATTCGAAGTTCAAACTCCAATTTCCCATGTTATTGTTTTCCCGCGAAACATTCCCACCCGTGTTTCGAATTCTCGTGTCCGATTCGCCTTCCGCAGCCGTTCTGAGTCACCTTCCGCATCCGCAACTAGAGCCTTCCGTCGTTCTGAGTTCCGAGGTCTGGTCCGCGAATCACGAATTCAAATGGGTATTCCGCGGGATTTTTAAAAAGGCATGAATAAACTAAATTTATTTTAAAAAAATATTAATAGTAGTTCGAGCCGGCTCGTGAGCTCACGAGTCAAGCTTCATCAAGCTCGAACTCGAGCTTGTGGCTCGATAAGCTCGGCTCGCGAGCTTTTTAACTAGTCGAACTCGTGCCAGATTGGCTCATTTACACCCCTAAGTTGCACTCAACTTTGTGATTATTAAAGTAGCCTTGATGGAGACTGATGTATATTATTGATGGTTTTTGGATGCCTATCATATGTTTATATTGATTATTATTATTTTTTTTTTGAAATATTATGTTGATTAATTCACCACGATAAAACTTGATCCAAAATATAATAAGTTTTATTACATTAAACATGATCGAGATAAGTTTGGATATAGATTATGGGATAGTGAAGGTAATAAAATTATTATAAGTGGAAATATTCTGTTTAATGAATATGTATTTTGCAAAGACAAGTCAAGCATTTACTATAAAAGACATCTCTACTCCAGATGTTGAACTAGAAGAGGCACCTTAAGCTACTAAGGAGCAGCCTTAGTACAATACACTTGCAAGTTGCAACTCAAGTCAGATGGTCACATAGAACTTACTAGTCAATTAGTTGTTATCATACTTCACTTTATTACTTATTGCTTAAAGATATGAGAGCCTAAGTGCTACAACGAAGCTATACAGGTAAATGGTTTTATCAAGTTAGAGCTTGCCACTAAAGAATAGATGGAATCTCTTTATAAGAATAGCATTTGGATATTAATTAAGTTGCCCAAAGACATGAAGGTATTGTAAAACAAATTGATAAACAATTTGAAGGAAGAACATAAATGAATCAAAAGGTAGAAATAAGGCTTGTTGCTAAGGAGTTCAGACAAAGAGAATGTATAAGCTTTACAAAGATGTTCTCTGTAGTAGTTAATTAATGATTATTCATTTAATACTGAGCATTATTACAACATAAAATCTATAGCTTGATAAGTGGATGTTAAGATAATTTTCCTCCATGATGACTTGGGGTTTTCATCTATATGCTACAATAGTAGGTTTTATTGAACTTGAAAAATGAAGTTTTATATTTAATTTAAATTAAAGACTTTATACTTTAAAACAAGCACTTCATTAATGATACCAAAAATTCGATGGATTTATGCATAGTATTGAATTTCGTAGATGCAATGTTGGTCATTGTTGCTATGTTAAAGAGGAAAATGTTTTATTTTTTTTACTATTCTATGTCGATGAGAAGTTAATTGTAGGGGCTAATACTTCGATTTGAGAGATGAGTCAAAGTAATTTTGCATGAAGGTTCTGGGAGAAGTGAAAAAGATTTTTGGGATAAGAATAGATCGTAACAAGGCCATAAGTACACTGTGTCTTTCACAATCACAATATATTGAAAGGCGTTAGATATGATCAATATCATAAATATAATGATTATAGGTATGTCGCTCATCAGCCAATTCAAATCATCTAAGGAACATTTTATATAAACTAAAGAGAAAAGGAAGATATGGCCAAAATCTTCTATTTATTAGCGATTGAATCACTTATGTATGCAGTGCCCTACAAAGATTACATATTGCTCAAACAGTGGGAGTACTTAGTAGATACATGTCCAATTTTAGAAAAAAAATGCAGGATGTTGTGAAGTTGATATTATATTATTTAAAAGATACGATCAACTGTATATGACGTTTAAAAGAACTAATGTAAAATTGTAGGTCTACGTTGATTCAGATTTAAGGGGAGACTTAAATGCTAGAAGAAGTATCACCTTGGTGGTACTACTATTAGTTGGGCGTCACAACTTTTGAATATAGTCGTGCTATCAATTATAGATGTTTAATACATAGCAGTTAGTGAAGCCACTAAGGAGATGGTTTGATTGAAATGTTTTCTAGAATGATTAAATTGATCCAAAAAAGTTGTCGTTCTCTTTTGTAATAGTCAAAGTATTATTCACTTAGCAAAAAACATTGTTGTCTATCATAATAAAATACATACAACTCAGGCACAACCACATATGTTATTTCCTTGAAGACGATGCCTTATAACTTATCAAAATTAAAGGAGCAGAAAACCTTAGTGATATGTTAGAAAAAGTGGTACTATTGAAAAACTGAGGCTTTTCAAATCCTCATTAATCTCTATGAATAATGATACGGAGGTGCTGCACATAGAAGTATTCATACATGATCACTATGCCGGTATATTGAAAATTTAGACTCCAAATGAGAGATTATTAAGTGTGGAGTCTAATTTCATTAATTGTCTTAGATAAGATTTAATCTTGATTTTTTAATATTGGATGATACCAACTTAAGATTCATTAAACTTTATTTTCTAAGATAGTGACTACATAACTCTGTGATGAGGTCGTAATAAACTATGTAAACTTATGTGTTTTGCGTTTGAGATCTTTGGTGTTATTGTGCTCTCATCTTCATTTAGGTTTTTTTTGCTTAAAATGTAATCACTATCCTAACATCCTCAAACTCACCAATGCGCGCCTACTTCACTTGCACTCGCTCGTGCATCTGTCTCAACTAATCTTGTGCATAATCTACTTCTTTGATCCTTTATTTTTCATCCAACTACATTAGGTCAAGCCATCTCTTGTAATATTTACCGGCTTCAACTCCCACAATGAGCAATTCCTCATAGGGTTGATTCCACATCGAGTGGTTTACATCAAATATAGTGGACTACTATCATCAATCTCTTAAACCCAACTCCAATGCTTTATAAATTTCTATTTCTGTTATCATGACATCAACAAAACCCAGGAAATTGAGTTGTTCAAGAGGCATAGCTTATAGCCTTATATGTGCAAGATACATGGCACATAAAATTATGATAGGGACTTTCCAAATGTTTAAAGTTCATTGTGGTGTCAATTTTATTGATTTATTTATATAGCTCATCAAAGTCATAAGCGTTCCTGCAGAAAAAAATTACTTTGAATATGATTTAGATTTTGCTTCATCAATAAGTTTATCTAGAACACCTGGATCAACGAAATAATAGTTTTTATAAATTAACTCTGAACATCATCGTTCATGTTGCATCAATGATCTCATATTCATTTGGAATTGTGTCTATGATTCTTACATGATTATATTTCGTGTGCTGCACAAACGATCCTCTGTTTTCTACAAAATTGTACAACGATATACCATTCTCAGTTTACGGTACTGTAATCCTGGTAATTAAAGATGTAATTTATTTTTTCATCTTTCGAGTGTGCTTTCTATATGACAATACTTTTTTCTCATACCTGCTTTGTTCTTTTTCTCCAGATGTTGTGAAGTTTGAGGACCTTTGCAATAATTTCTAAGTATGATTTCATGATGAGTTGATGGAGAAAATATGGGGGATTTGTTCTTCCATTCGCTGATGTTGATATTCATTGCATGTTTGGAACTTTCTACCCATGGTGAGATGCTTCGCTAATTGCCTGTTATGCTTTTCACATTGCACATCATAGGGAAAATGGATTGTCGCATTGCCTAAGAAAGAGAGAGGGAGAAAGAGGAAGAAGAAGAGGTAAATTGCAAACAAAGCAGAGACAAATATGATTGGGGAAATTTCCGTTATAGGTAAATGCCTATTTTTCTCGTGTTGTAAATAAATTTCGTTGTAAGATATTGACTATAATCAAAGTGGTTCTAAGATAAAACTGTTTTGTTTGAGATATAGACATAATTAGCAACTCCTTAAATAATTATTCTGATTTTCCTACTGGAAAACGAGCACAAAAGTAATTGTATACTACAAAATAACATTGAAAAATACTAATTGAAAAAAAAAAGTCTGGTGAGTCTGAAAGGCATGTCGTAACAAAATCAAGCTGCAATATATTTTTTTTGTCCTTTAACCGTGTTGTGTAATAGTAAAAAATGAACAAACTTGTGTAGCTTCCCTCTCTATGATTATTGGTCCTTGCCAAGATGTTAACTGAGTTTATTTTCGCTTGGATTATTATTCAGGCTATTCGTACTTCATACGCACCCTCATATTAGTTGCCCAACTCGCATGCCAAAAGCTTTGCCAAACGAATAGAATCTTCTGCCCAGTTTCGTTTCTTATAAAGCTTGTGGTTTCAAAAGCACAAGGTCTACAAATTCATTGTAAGCCAACCCTAACTGCATCACTTCTTTTCTGTCCAATAAATCATCATCCGGAACAAATGATTTTATGTACAAATGGAGTTTAGGAAACCACTCTGTGATGCAAACCATTGTATAATTTGTTTCCTAAAAACAAAACCTATCTTAAAGAAGCCCAACAAAACCACTAGTACAACAATAGCTTTGTTTCTATCTCAATACACTGAACACAAGAAAACAAAGTCAATCCAACCTCTATTAAAGTAGTGGATACTTTAATATCTGACCTTCAAGGAATTCGTACTTTTAAGTTGTTTTAGGTTTTTTGTAACATTGAGTTAGTTAGAATTACAAAGGCAGGGTTTCATCCTTGCAACCATGTAACTATGGAAAATTTAGTGCTTTAATTTCATTGCTCTAGGTTAGCCTGATCTTATCTCTTACATATTTTACCAGTTTTTTATACAGTTTTTATTAGTTTCATCTATTGATGCTTGTGATATGACTTTGGTTTGTTGGTTGGGAGCTTGGGGTACTTATCAAGATGTTTTGGGCTCGAGTCTTACGTATGTGATGTGTGTGTGAGTTTGTCTTAATTGACCTAAATATCCCCCCAAATGCGATTTGAAGTTAGATCAGCACCATTTGCTTTCTTTAGACGACTCAAAAGAATTGACATGTAATTTGAATATATTTTAGTCAGAAATATTGAGAGTGGGCCTAGAGCATTGGTTAAGGTGCCTCCATCAATACTTTGAGTTTATGGTTCAAGTCATTCTCTGCAAAGCTGTGTGTATCAACCGTTTCCCATATTCTGGATTAGCGAGGGCCTCATGGATTAGGTTACACTTTTTTCTATTGTGCAGAAATATAAGATATTTGTTAGTTCCATATACACAAAAAGCTTCCTATATTGAAGATAATTATATCATAAAAGAAATAAGCTCTAATCAAAGAAAAGGCTATTTGATTTAAAACTCACTAGGTAATTGTTTGAATTTTAATCAGTGTGATATTGTATTTGATTCACTTTGGCTCTATAATAACTCACTCAAAATTAGTTCAATTCTATTTCAAATTGACTCAATTTATATGAAATATCCATTTATATGCATATTTTTTCTCTTTCTCACCAACATGAGCGTGCACACATATGTACATGCAAACATCAATGCATGTTCTATGTGCACATGCGCACATATACTCTCTTTCTTTGTGCGTGTATATATATATATATACATACATACATACATGGGCGGAGGGAGGGGGGCACGTGCCCCTTGCCCCTTGTATCCCTGGGTAAAAAATGAGATAAGATCCAAAAGACTCAAAGTATTTCAAGTTCCTTATAATTTGTATGTGCTATCTTTCGTGATATTCATTTAAAGAGATTTGACAAATATCTTTCCAATGATAAAGATGGTGCTTCTAGTTAGTAAAATGTGGTCTTAATTGGGCAAGACAACCCAAATGAGAATCACCAAAGACTCATGAAAAACTATTTTAATGTGTTTTAACATTTCAGATGACATGACAAACATAACTATTTTAATTTAGGCCCCTACTCCGAGAAAGGTAGAGCTAGAATTACTTTGAACTGAATACAAAGTTTTATCTGATTGATGCCAACTGATCAACTCAATACTGGCAAACCTTGTACACAGGAGATACAGACAATGTCATATCAATATTTTATTTCCACTTTGGACTTGTGAACCAAGTCCCTTTCATACACAAATACAAAACTATACTTGATATGTGAATGTGACAATATTTTAGATAACAGAAATCTTAGCTAACACTGAACTTGGCCATCTTTATCAAGTATCTTTCTGCATGGAAGAAGTCATGAAGAAAAACCTGCAGTTCAGCTACTTCATGATCAAGATTGACTTACCCTGATCTGTTGTTCTAGAACAGAAGCCTTGTCCTCAATAATTTTTTTTTTTTTTGGTATTTTTATTTATCATATTTTTATAGTACATATGATATCATATTTGGAATGCTGTTGATTTTTATGAAAAAGATGATGCAACTGATTACCAACTCACACATATAATTTGGTCATGAATGCTTCTCTTTTCTTAAGCTAGGGTTAGCAAGTCAAAGAAGAGGACTATTGAAAAGGTCAAGAGGTTTTATCTTCTATTGTGCAAGGGATTATTATATGAAATGAGTGTATCATTGAGAAGGTTAGGAAGCTTAGGTCAATCTTTAAAGTAATGTTGGGGTTGTTTTTTTTTTGTTGGGGAGATTATTTGTTGACTCCATCCCAATAGTTTTTTAATTCATTGTTCTATTTTTTATATTTATTTGCATTAATATTATAATGCTAATAATTAATTTTTATTTAGAAAGGATAGACTAAAAAATAGTGGTATTAGATGTACATTTAAAGCAGCTTATATTTAAGATAGATGAAGAAAAATAGTCTTGGATGATTTAAACTTTGTTTGAGATAGCTTTCTTATTGCTTCTTAAAGCAGCTTTTTAGTACAAAATTCAAAATTTTGTACTAAGAAGCGGCTTTAAGAAGCAGAAAGAAAATTGTCCTAAACGAAACCTTATATATGGACAACAAAAGGTAAAATACTCATAAAGAGGTATTAAAAAAAGTGTAATAAACTTGTAGCACATGAGAAGTCCAAATATTTGCCAAAATAGGTTTAACATTTCTTGCGATTACTCCATAGATGGAGGGAAGGGATGAAAGTTGATCCTAAATAATTGAGCTTAAAGATTTGATTGGGATGGCTGTAATTTTTTTGTAAAGATTATTATAAAGTTATTGTGAGGAAAATAATTTTTTAAAAAAAAAATTGCTTTTTACTTTTTAGCATATAAAATTACGAAAAGCAATAATAAAATAGCAGTCAAACAAAAATGTGGTAGCAATTTGAAAAGTAAAACAATAAAAACTCGTCCCAAAATGATGTTGATTTTGATTATATAGTATCAATAAAAGGTGAGCATTGATCAAATATATTTATTAGTAATAATGTTATTTCAAAATTTAAAGAGCATAAAAAATTTCAATTGTTAATAATAATGATGTATATAATTATTAGATGTCTAAACTTAATGAATAAATAATTAAACAGTGAACTCAATAAAATAAAATAAAAATATTTTTGCAAATAACATATGAATTTAATTAACTATAAGAAAAAAAATTAAATAAATATATCAAATTTGATAAAAAAATCATTAAAACATATTATTCTTTATTAATAAAGTCAAACATTCAAATTATCAGCATTCAACATATAAGTAGTTAAAAATCGATTAAAATTCAATTATAATCCAAAATTAAGAAATTTAAGCAATAAACTTGAACAGAAATTTAAAGCTCAACTTAAAATTAATAAAAAAAAAAAACAAAATTTAAAACAAAATTAACGTCCACACGGAATTCAAAGCATTTTTCTATAAAAAAATTATGCAATAATGTATAATATGAAGCAGTCACTTTTAGCAAAAATCAATTTAGGCTTCGTTTGGGACGTCTTTTTTATTGATTTTTAAAACGGAATTGTAGTACAAATTTTTTAATTTTTTATTAAAATTCTGTTTTCAAAAGCAATAAAAAAATCGTCCCAAACGAAGTCTTAGTCAATCTCATATGTAGAGATATCAACATCTGTGCAACAACCATTAACAAACAAGGCAGCAGAAGTCTCACCATACCATGCATGGGACCAACATGTCTTTCTTCCCATGCAATGCACGCAAAAGATCTAATGAGCTTTGAAGTGGTAATGCTTGACAAGTTCTAACAATTTTTTTAAATAAAATTTCTAGCAAAGATAGTGAATATGAGGTTTTTTTTGGATAAATTTTTTATTATTTTATAAAATAATTTTTTAGCATAAAAAATTTTTGTAATGAAAAAATTATTATTGAAAGTAATAAGAAAATTATTCCAAACGAAGTCTAAGTCTTTTTATTATTTAAAGCAATTTTATAATACAACAATTTTAATTTTTATGCTAAAAATTTACTTTAAGTAGTAAGAAAGTCGTCCCAAATAAAGTCTAAGATTTTGTTTGGGACGGCTTTCTTACTATTTTTTTAAGGGCATTTTAATATAGATTTTTTTAGTTTAAAATTTTTTCGTACTAAAAAGCTGTTTTACAAAGTAATAAAAAAATCATCTACCTAAGCCTTATTAATAATAAGAAATTACCGTATGAATTCTAAAATAGAAATTGCTAGAGAAAAACTTTAATTGTATGAAGCTACATATAAGAGGTTTCTTGTAGGATTTGTATGCAGCTAGTCATGAGCTTTTGCTATGATTTGATGTTTTTATTGTTAAAAAAAAAAAAATTTGGTTTAGTCTTGTAATTTTTTTGTTAAAGAGATAAAATATGAATAATCAATCGCAGACTCTCAAAAATAAATATTGTATATGTGGGCTTGAATTTCGATCCTGACCAATTTGCTGTTAAAAAATTTTATGTATTTGTTCATATAACAAATTAAATGGCTAATTTTAATGAAAATTAGGTTGCTGGCATTTCTGATGTACATGATATTACTCTGTTAAAATTTGAATAGTTCAAAGCCCATTGTGGTATGTATTTCATATAGCTGCCAAACAATTGAGATGTGTAATGTAGCATGTCAAAACTTCCGCGGCGTTAGAGAGATAGAGAATTTAATGTCTTAGTTTTTAACGATGATCTAGTACACATACGTGTAAGAGATGAGTGCAAGAATTGTAAGTGAGGCTAGATTTTTAAGCGAAAAATCATGGAAAGGAAAAAAGCAGGGGACCGACCCAGTCAAAGTAATTCTATTAATATTTATATTTGATTACAAATAAAATACTTCTTGAAGGGAATGCATTGATACATTGCAAAGATCACATTAATTGGTTGAAGTTCAAAGAACCTCTTAGTAGGAATCCAGAAAAAAAATTGAGTGTTGAGGTTGGGAGCTATAATTTATGTCGAAGGTATGCATTAATCTTATAAGTGTCGATGTGTGTTGTTATTATAAAAAATGGTAAAAGATCAAATTGGTAGGCATTGGAATAGTCAAGTGACAATGGTCCAGAGATTGTAAGTCGGTAGATCGTACTTAGGCAACAACGGTCAGAGAACCACAATTGGCAGGTGACGGAGGTTGGAGGATTGTAGTAGGTGGGAGGAGAAGATCGGAGGATTGCATTCAACAAGTGATGAAGGTCAGAGGGATAAGGTCGACGAGCGATGAAGGTTGGAAGTATTGTAGTCGGTCGACGATAGTCGAATGACCGTATTCGGCCAACTATGGTTCGAGGATCATAATCAGAGGGTGACGAAGGACAAAAGAACCATAATCATGTCACAGTGGTCGGAAGGGTGTAGTCTAGCCATAGTTGTCGAAGAAGCGTACTTGAAGGGCGATGGAGGTTGGAAGAACCGTAGTCAGGTGACTATGGTTCAAACTCCAAAGACCGTAGTTGGCATGCGATGGAGGTCAGAAGGATCATAGTCAGACAATAGTGATTGAAAAATTGTATTGGATTAATGGTGTTTTAAGGTCCATGTTTGAGTGATGGTGGTCATAGGAATGTAATCAACGGGCAACAGTGATTCGAGGATTGTGGTCAGGAGATGGTGGTCAGAGGACCGTAATTGGTGGGCGATAGAGGTGAAACGACCATAGTTGGGTGCGACAGAGGTTGTCAATGATAGTTAGGCAGTGGCCTAGCCGTGGTACTCAGGTGTTGCTCTAGGGATCCTTTGAGCCTTAGAGCTCTCTTGAATCTCAATTCAAAGATCAAGCTCCAGCTATAATCTAATCCCCTTCCATGTAAAGAGTGGGGGTTTATTTATATATTTTTTAAGAGTGTCACGCCTGTAAATATGGAGAAAATTCAAAACAACACTCTGTCAAATGACCCATATTGATTCACATGTTCATAAAAAAGTTGTTCATCATTTAAGTTCCTTAATAATATTGGAATTAAGTGATCTTAGGTTTTCAGATTTTTCTCGTCAGGATGCCCGACTATAAGCATGCCAAATTAGGTGATCATTTGTTCATCCAATTAGCATCATTTAATTTTTTTATTATGCTTCAGACCCTTGATTTTTAGACCTATTTTTTCTATTTACTTACTAATTCTATTATACTTTATCATTTCACCAGAGCCAATCAATCGTTCCAAATCATATAAAATACGTCCAACGAGTATATACAAAATATTTCTTTCAAAATAATTAAATCACAATAGTTCAGATTACACTCTTTGCAACAAAACAAGAAACATAGAATCTGAACTATAAAATTATGTGCACCTTTCAAAATCAAAATTTTTGCTTTCTATAAGGCTTAATATACCCATCAGAACTCTTACTTTTGCCTTTTTTTTTTTTTTTTTTTTTTCTTTTTCCTTTTTTTTTTTTTTTTTCAATTTTCCCGAGAGCTTCATGTCGTTGCTCCACCAAGACCGACCCCGCAACACCAACAAAGAAAAATCCAAAACTTTTTACTCCTCAGATCCCAAGCCTTGACTATCTCTATCAACACTACAGAAAAATCACTGATTTCCGGCGGAATTTTCCGGCGGCTTTCTGGCGGCCACATTTCCGGCGGCTTTCCGGCGCATTTCCGACTGTTTTTTCCCATGGAATTATCCGGCGGAATTTCTGGCGGCTTTTTTAATTTTCCGATGGCTTTTAAAAATAAAAAAAAATGAATAAAATTTTAAGTATTTTTAATGATTTAACAAAAAATTAATAAAAGTTATATTAACTATTTAATTAATTTTCTTTTTAAAATTAATTAGTATTAGTCAATAATATAAGATATTAGATAATTTAAATGCAAAAATAATTGAAAAACAATGGTACCCTATACTTTTGAGGAGATTTTTTAAACCCCTTTTTTATCATTATGAGTTAAACAAAAATACAATCCTTGAACACTGTTTGATATATCTACTTCTCCTTTTTTTGTGGATTATGTAAGTTGATGTAGGTCAATAAGAACTACTAGTCAAAGAATGGATCTTCTGCATATTACTTGTGTTTTTATCATGTTTAATTAGGTGATAGATATTTATCTTATATATTTAGTTGAAATGGTAAGTTCATACTAGTATGAATCCACTCATTTTTTTTAAAATAATTTTGATATTGACTTGCTGAAATATTTCGATACCCAAAAAGGTAAATTGGGATTCAGTGAGAACAAAAACTTGATTGCATAAACATTAATCTAGGCAAATAAAGCTACCAATATCACATTTTATACGAGTCTTCCCAACCTCATTTTCTTACTTAGCATGAGCTAGACTTTAAAGTCGCTAAGATGCACTACTATTAAAACAAGATTTTGTAGCACTTTTTCTATCATACGGTAGCTGTTAAAACACCTACAATATTTTTAGCAACGGTTTACAAATCGTTGTACATCTGATTATTTATTATCACTACAAACGGCTTCCACAGCGTTACTTAAACTGCTAAATTAGACATCATTTTTTACACCGTTTTTTTTAGTAGTGATTTTAACCGTTACAAATCTGCTACATTACAACGGTTTTAAAACCTACAAATCTAGACAATGGGTCTATAGCAACGGTTTAACACCTACGAATTTGGAGATGTGTCTTCAACGGATCGAGAAACGGTCGGAATGAGAATGAGCCGATTAGGGCAAGAGAGGTTGAAGTAATAGGGGGGTTTTACCAATGATAATAACAGTTGCTTATACCTCTTTTTAGCGCCGGTTTGAAAATTGCTGAAAACAACTATTGCAGAAACATCCATTTTTTATTAGTGATAATATATTGATTGGCTACTCTCATCCTAACTATATATGTATAAAAGTGGTGAGTGGCTTGTAAATTATGATATATGTTCATTAATGTTTCTTAATAAGAACTCAAACTCCTTCAATCTTTCAAAAGCAAAACTCCACAAAAAAAAATCAATTAAAGCTGCCCAAGAATCCCCACTATACTACTTGTTCTTATCTATAGACCGGGCCATTATCAAGTTTTAACATTGGTCTTAGTGCTGATGAAATAAACCACCACCTTAATGAGATTCTAAATAGAAGAGAGGACAAATAGGAAAATAACCAAGCCTTTATCTCCTTTCCTTGCTTGCTTATATCTCATAGTCTCTCTACTTTATGTATTAAATTCTAGCTTTATTTTTTGCTTAACTTTATGAAAGGTGGTGGTGGCCATGCTAAGGTCAATGCAAGTTTTGCCTCAAGCGTAAATATTGAATTCTTGTACCTTCTCTTTTGGGGTTTTCTTCCCACCTCCTTAAAATATTGCTAAGTCCCCCTCCACTTGTCCAACAAATATCATTAGTCTATCTTCCTTCAACTCTCTCTCTCTCTCTCTCTCTCTCTCTCTCTCTCTCTCTCTCACAATGCCTTTTTGGTAGAATAATAGCAGATGAAATAATTTTTTAAATCATGCCATTATAATTTATTGGAGGTGGAAGGCCACATTTAATATGATCAAGGATATTATTAAAAATTGTATATTATTATGATTATTAAATATAATATTAAGTTGATTAATAATTCTTAATATCAATAAAATTAAATGTGTGTGCATATGATTTTATCCATTTAACAATTACTTCTAATGAATTAATTGCATGCATAAAACACATTTGGATTAATGTCTTTGATTTGCATAAGAAGAAAATTATAATTTATTTTTATTAAATTGAGTCCCAATTTTTTTTTTTAATATCATGATTAATGCTCATGTTATTTAAATTATACAGATAATGTTGGAGTATCTTAGATTGAGATGTGCAGTTAAATTTATTTAAGATGCACAAACCTATAAAATTTTTACCTTCAGTAGCTACATATTATATAAAGAGATAATTTCATGATGTTGAAGTATGACACTTTTTTTTTTTTTTTTTGCATTCATTTAGCAACATATAGTGAGGGAGAAGTTAGCAAAGTGGCCAGTGTAGTGAACAGAGGTTGATGCTTATATTGGTTGATGTTATATATATTTAGATATAGATTTCTCTATTGGGTGTTAAGAGTAGATTATTGAAGAGCCAAATGTGATAGTTGGTAGTTGAAGGCCTTCTTAAGAGAAAAATTTTCAATTGTCATAAAGGCCGGTGATAATTAGGAAAGTAAGCAAACTAAGCTTGATCTTTAGTTTTTTTTTTTAATGTTTTAAAATGTATTTTTATTAATTGCATGTAATATTGTTTTGTGGATCGCAGGCCGGCACTACCAAAAAATTGGATTTTCGCAGCACATTTTTTTACCTTTCCCGGCCGTTATACCCGCCACTATTTTCTTTGCAGCGGTTGTAGAACCTCTACATAACCGCTGTGTTTGCAATGCGCTGCAACGACATTCCGTAGCGGTTCGAAGACCGGTGGGAAAGATTTTTACGGAATGCATATTTTTGCAGCGGTTATATCTGCTGCACATGTACAGAATTGTGCCGGTTATAACCGTGAGAAATATGAGCGAAATCAACTGATTGCCAGTTTTGCAGCGGTTTTCTAAGCTCTAGTGGCGGTTATAACTATATTTAGATATAGATTTCTCTATTGGGTGTTAATTTCTGATTATTGAAGAGCCAAATGTGATAGTTGGTAGTTGAAGGCCTTCTTAAGAGAAAATTTTCAATTGTCATAAAGGCCGGTGATAATTAGGAAAGTAAGCAAACTAATTAAGCTTGATTTTTTTTAATATTTTAAAATGTATTTTATTAATTGTATGTAATATTGTTTTGTGGATCGCAGGCCTTACATTGCATAGAACACTTACGCATCAAATGGGAGAGGTAGGTTTTAAAATAAGATTAATTTTACTTTGTATGATATTCACTACATGAAAAGCTAGCAATATAATCTCAAAATTATCAATATTATATGCCAATATCCTAGATTTTTTACCACACATTTCTACTAAAATAAAGAATTTTAATAATAAAAAAAATAAATATTATCACTAGATTTCAATAATATGAAGTATATGATCAACACCTACTCTTTCAAGAAATAAAATGGTTTGGAAGTGGAGAGTCTTGCACAAATAAAAAGGGACTTGCTCAAATTTCATTCAATAAGAAAGAGAATATAACGAAGGCCCCAAAAGTGATAAATCAACCTAAATAAAAAGGAGCTAAAAATAAGACATTATGAAGGTCGCAAGAAAAAAAAAAGAGGTATGACCTAATTTTACGAGTTTGAAGTGTGTTAAGAATTTGAAAAAAGCGATAAGGAAGTAGGAAAATGAAAAATAAAAGCAAAATAAAACATTAGATTTAACAAATCCTATTCAATTTAAGTTTTATTTGAGACAACTTTCTTGTTATTTTCTAAAGCAACTTTATAGTATACAAATTTTTAATTTTAAAAAAATTTTTGTACTAAAAATTTGCTTTAAAAATACTAAGAAATTCGTCTCAAATGAAGCCTAAGTTGATCTAAAAATATCATCAAAATTCATATTTAAATAGATAATTTTTTTGGATAGACATATCAAAGGAAATAATAAATCAAAATCCCTATTCTCCTTCTCAAATTACCAAAAGGGCTTCAAATCTTTAAAACAATAATTCACAAATGTGAAAACCAATATTCACATAAAAAATCTATCAAAATGTTACATATTGTAGTGGTGACATAATAACTCCAACGCAATAATTTACTTTATTATGGGCAAAGACTTCCAACACACGTTGGAATAGTTATCATATCTCGTTCATGAAGTAAAAAAGGCAAGAGTTTTTTAAGGTAATTCAAATCTTGTAAATGTCATCATATCTTCCTTTTGCCGAAATTCCACTTTTGAATTTGTCTCAACTAATTTTAATCTAAGCATATTATAAAATTTTCATCTTTAAGAGTTTTTTACATCCAAATATCCTCAATATTATATAATTACATAATTATTTTAAAATATATTAAAATTACTATAATATTTGTATTAGAGGATTCATCTGAATCCAAAGTGATGGGACCCCCGAAAAGATGAAATTTTAAGGTCATGGTTAGGACGCTCGAACAGAGAAAAACCCGCAAATGCGCCGAAAAAGATCGAGATGAGGGATTGCCTGTCAAAAAATTTAGGATCCAAGTCTGTTCACGCTCCATAAAAATAAAAACAACCAAAACCAAAGATTTAGGGCACGAAACTTCCTGAGAAGCTTCGAGAGAAGGACGCAATGACGCGAAGGAGAGCGCAGGCGGTTTGCGCAACCACAAAACCCTGCAGAGCTCATGAATGCTCTTACGGTGCTATACTTCTTGCTTGTTTAATGTTGTATTGTCCAATCTCTATAGATTTTTGATGGCTAGGTTTGATATTTGGGTAATAAAACTAGAAGAGCACATGAATTCCTTATGTCTTTTTAGATATTATATATATAACTATTAAATATATATGGTTAATATATTATATAATTATATATATCATATATATATATATATGTATATATTATATTATATAATATTAGATATTAATTGTATAGTTATTATATAGGGTTTAGGTATATATAGATCAAAATGGTTTTTTGTTGTATATAGAAGGATCAAAAATGACCCTAAATTATATTTAAAAAAATTATTTTGATCTCTGCAAGCTTTTAAAATTCTCATAAATAGGATTGATTTTAGTTCGTCTTTAAGAAGTTGGAGGGTCAATAAGTAGTCATTTAATAGAGAGTTAGAGGTTTATTTTTTCTTTCCTAAAAAAATCAAGGGATCATTTGATCAGTTTGCATCCTCTCTCTCTGTAATATATATATATT